>NW_024040040.1:55438825-55530429 GCF_014851395.1 Micropterus salmoides | reverse complement strand
GGGCAAAGTTGAGAAAGACCATGAGGGAGCTGGCTGTGTGTGCCGTGTGGTAGGCAAAGGTCTTAGGCATATTATGTTCTACTACTAGGGGGCATCCCTACCATTTCTTCACCATCCCAAGATGTTCCAGGAATAATGGAGCAAAACATCAGTGAAGGGTTGTTCCTGGCTGATGACCCTGCAGTTGGCCTGATGGCACTATTCGAGGTGACACTTTTGCCATTCAAGTTTTTGTGCTGCTATACCAGTTAGACCGCAGTAAGTAACAATACTGTAGTGTTGTTCTGCACCGTTATGTTGCATTAGTGTATAATATGTGGGTCACATAAATTACAGCGACTGAGAATGGTAAAGAAGCTGTGTACCTGAGTATTGATATATCAACAATTAATCTAAATGGCATATTCCGAAAGCAAACATCGGCAGAAATCGCTCCACATTTGCTCTTTAACATTACTTTATTTCTTGCAGGTTAAAATCAACACTTTAGTAAGTAGATAGTTATATAGATTGCATTTAGGGCTCAAACGATTCATCAATTAAATTGATTAATTCAAATACTAAAATGCATCAACGCAAATTCTTTGCATCGAGGCTTTGTTTAATCCATATAACTATATAGCACACTGTTTCACACGAACATTTATTACTGTTGTTTATTGCACTTATGATAGTCAAGCTAAAAGAAAACAACAACTCTGTAATGTTACCGTCCGTCCACCGTAAAACATTACACTGCCTCGGCATGCTGTCACACGTCTGACAGGCCAATGTGCACCACACAGAACACTGGCCGACAAATTGTGCAGTTACTGTGGCTTGATACTCATCAAGTAGGTTATTTGATTTCTCACACTTTTGCCGCCCCCTTATCTGACTCCCATTAGCCCTGAAACTGACTGTATTAATCAAACCAAAAATGGCAGCGAATATTGCCACAAATATTGCCCAATCAGGGTAGAAAAGGACAAGTCTTCACAGAATGCGGGTGGGATTTGCATGGGAAGCTGCATTAAAGACAAACCCGGGACGCGGTTTATCCCATGCAAATCATCCCACCCATATTGATTCAAAACGGGACGCACTATTTAGATTCTGTATTTTAAAGGACCGGTGGCAACCATAGTTGTAACGTCACAGCCAAGCAAAAGTGCTTTTTTAACGAGGCATCAATGAATCGATGAAATATTCTGTAGAAGCTTCAAGTACTAAAATCATCGTTAGCTGCAGCCCTAATTGCGTTAGCTGATGAAGTAATGTGGCAAGCCATAATGTTACAACTATAGTATTTTGCAACGGATAATGTTAACAACTGTTGACATTACCAGGCAAGTTAACGTTAACTAAAGCACAACATCACAATGCATTTCACATGGTTGCAGTTATGTTAGTTTACCTGTCCAATAGGATGAAAGCCTACTCTGGGTTGTTTTTTATATCCAAAACAAATGAAGGTCTCTCCATGACTTAAACACATTTTTGAAGTTGACCGTGTTTTGACCAACATTGTCTTAAGCTATCATATCCTTTTAGTCTGACAGGCTTCAGCACATAAAGGTTATGTGAAGTACAAAAAGTTTTGTGAAGTAACAACCTGTTCACAAATAGGCAATAAAAAAACTACATATAGATAAAGGTTTTTCCTTCTTTTTTTCACTATTCAAAGTGTGGGAGAGGCTTATTGTAACGCAACAGGATCCCAAGCATACTAGGAGAAAATTCTCCTTACTTTACATCAACAGAACTAAATTAATGTGATTTCCTCACACATTTTCCGTGATTTATAAAGAATCTGGAAGTCTGACCTCAGAGTCTTCAGTCTACAGTCTGGAGAGTGTAGAAAATCAGAAAACGTCTTCACTCCTGAATCTTGCACAAAATTCTTACTGAGGTCCAACTCTCTTAGATGGAAGGGGTTAGACTTCAGAGCTGAGATCAGAGAAGCACAGGCTTCAACTGTGATCTGACAGTCTGTCAGCCTGCAAAGAAAGGAAAACTTTATTAAATCACCGTTGATGTTCGTGTAGACCTTCAAAGTGAATGGGACAAGATTCTGCACCTCAGAGTCTCCAGCCCACAGTGTGGACTCTTCAGTCCTGCAGAGAGCCATTCAACTCCTGAATCTTTCAGGTGAGTGTTATAACCCAGGTCCAGTTCTATCAGATGTGATGGGTTGGACTGCAGAGCCGATAACAGGACTTCACAGTGAATTTCTGTGAGTCCACACCCAGAAAGTCTGTAAGATTTGAAATTGTGACTATTACAGCTTAACAGAGATTAACGATACAATGGCTACACAATCCAATACGCAATACAACAAACCAATAATGATGGCTCCAACTGTTAAATACTATTGTTGTCATTCATATCTGGACTTACCGAGCTCTTTGGCAGTTCCTCACAGCTGGAATCAGTCTCAGTCGTCCCTCCTCTGATGTGTTGTACTTCTTCAGGTCCAACTCATCCAGAACCTCCTCTGACATCTGCAGCATGTAGGCCAGAGCTGAGCAGTGGATCACAGAGAGTTTCTTCTCTGATCTGTTCTCTGACTTCAGGAACTCTTGGATCTCCTGATGTACAGAGTGGTCGTTCATCTCCGTCAGACAGTGGAAGATGTTGATGCTTCTGTCAGGAGAGATCTCATCACTGTTCATCTCCTTCAGGATGTTGATGGCTCTCTGGATGGTTCTTGAACTGGTCTTTGTCTGACCCAGCAGGCCTCCTAAGAGTCTCTGGTTGGACTCCAGACAGAGGCCATGAAGGAAGCGAACAAACAGGTCCAGGTGGCCACTTATACTTTTGAGAGATTTCTTCATGGCTCTCACCAGGAAGACATCCACGGAAGGGTAATCATGATTATTGTCATCTTTCAGGAAACAGTCACTGTTTTCACTGTCCCAGTCCTTCCCCAGGAAGTCCTCCAGTCCCTCTGAGTTCCTGCTGGTGTAACAGTGGAACATGTAGACTGCAGCCAGAAACTCCTGAACGCTCAGATGAACAAAGCAGTAGACTGTTTTCTGGAAGATCACACTCTCTCTTTTGAAGATCTCTGTACAAACTCCTGAGTACACCGAGGTCTCTGTGACATCAAGACCACACTGCTCCAGGTCTTCTTGGTAGAACATGAGGTTTCCTTTCTCCAGCTGATCAAACGCCAGCCTCCCCAGCTTCAGAAGAACCTCCCTGTCAGCCTCCGTCAGCTCCTGTGGACTCGTCTCATGTCCCTCATCGTACTTCTGCTTCTTCCTCTTTATCTGAACCAGCAGGAAGTGTGAGTACAGGTCAGTCAGGGTCTTGGGCAGCTCTCCTCTCTGCTCTGTAGTCAACATGTGCTCCAGAACTGTAGCAGTGATCCAGCAGAAGACTGGGATTAGACACATGATGTGGAGGCTCCTGGAGGTCTTGATGTGTGAGATGATTCTGCTGGACAGCTCTTCATCACTGACTCTCCTCCTGAAGTACTCCTCCTTCTGGGCGTCAGCGAAGCCTCGTACTTCCGTTACCCTGCCGACACACGAAGGAGGGATCCGATTGGCCGCCGCAGGTCGGGAAGTTATCCAGACGAGAGCCGAGGGAAGCAGATTCCCCTCGATGAGGTTTGTCAGCAGCAGGTTGACTGATGACTTCTGTGTGACATCAGACACAACCTCACTGTTGTGGAAATCCAATGAAAGTCTGCTTTCATCCAGGCCGTCAAAGATGAACAACAGTTTCCAGACGGCGAGCTTCTCTGCTGGGACCTTCTGTAATGTTGGATGGAAAACGTGGAGCAGCGTGAGGAGACTGTGCCGCTCATCTTTGATCAAGTTCAGCTCCCTGAACGAGAGCAGAACCAGCAGACCGACATCTTGGTTTTCCGAGCCCTCTGCCCAGTCCAGAGTGAACTTCTGCACCGAGAAGGTTTTTCCAACGCCAGCGACGCCGTTGGTCAGAACCACTCTGATGGCTCTCTGTTGGCCAGGTAAGGCTTTAAAGATGTCCTGGCACCTGATTGGAGCGTCATGGAGGGTCTTCTTCTTGGAAGCTGTCTCAAGCTGCCTCACCTCATGCTGGGTATTAACCTCTTCACTCTGTCCCTCTGTGATGTAGAGCTCAGTGTAGATCCTGTTGAGGAGGGTTCCACTTCCTGTTTCATCACTTCCTTCAGTCACACGTTCACATCTCCTCCTCAGACTGATCTTATGTTCATCTAAAACCTCCTGCAGACCACCTCTCACTAAAGAAGAGAAACAATGTGAGATAAAACAAAGAATATGTGCTGATTATTTTCATTACTAATATAAAACATCAGAATATCTGAAGAAGCAGACAGATGTCCAGTCTTACTTTGTACAGAGCTGCTCTGACTGGCTGTCTGCAGTCCAGCTCTGGTTCTGGATCTGTCTCCACACTGGGGACAGGAGGAGTGTCCCGATGAAGCAGACTGGTCCCAGTATTGGGTGATGCACCATCTGCAGAACCAGTGTCCACAGCTGGTAGAGACTGGATCCTTCAGGACGTCCTGACACAAAGCACAGCAGGACGGCTGCTCCTCCACAGGAACAGGACTCCTCTTCCTCTCTCTGTGAAGACATTTCTTTAGAACTTTTCTGTTTGAATTCAGCTTTCAGTCAGTAATGAAGATGATTGTTCCTTTTATTTCAGCTCTCCTGCTCTCAGAAACACTAATTAACTGCTTTTCCTGTCTGACTGTCTGATTAAACATTTAGTGATCTGCCTGCAGTTTGTTATTAACACAAACTCAACACTTCCTGCAGCTCCTTCACAGTAAAAGCCATTAAAGAGAGCTGATTATGTCCTTCACTATTTTACAGTCTGTTACGTCCCGGTGGCATCCAGGAGATGTGGGACTAACAGCTAATTTGAATTTCCGGGGTGGAAAGTCAAGCAGGTATCACAGGTTCAAGTTTTTAACAGAAATGTATTGTAAGCAGTGGAAACGTAAGGAAATGGCTAACACAAGACAACACCCTGGACAACAGAACTATCCTCACCCCTGACACCATCTATTTCCGGTACAATGGAGGATTCTACAGACAGAAGCATGGCTGTGCCATGGGCTCACCAGTATCCCCATTGTGGCTTCTCTACATGGAAGAAGTGGAGAATAAGCCCTCAACTCCTTCAGAGAAACAGCACCGAGCCACTGGTACAGATATGTGGACGACACCTGGGTCAAAATCAAAAGCCAGGAAGTGCAAGCCTTCACAGAACACATCAACTCTGTGGACAGTAACATCAAGTTCACATGAGAAGATGTCCACAACAACAGTTTGGCCTTCCTGGACTGCGCTGTACACATTGAAGAGGACAAGAGCCTGCAGATTGGTGTTTACAGAAAATTTACAGGCTTTTTTTTAAACCCAAGAACACGCTAAGACAGATGCTGGTCCACCCCAAGGACTGCACCCCCAAGCACAAGAAAAGCAACCTAGTGTTTGCTGTTCAATGCAGTGAGGATTGCACAGACCTCTATATTGGGGAGACTAAACATTTACTTTTAGCTGACGCTTTTTATCCAAAGCGACTTACAATTGCTATACATGTCAGAGGTCACACACCTCTGGAGCAACTATGGGTTAAGTGTCTTGCTCAGGGACACAATGGTGGATGTCTCACAGTGGGAATTGAACCCAGGTTTCCCACATTAAAGGCAAGCATCTTATCTATGCACCATCACCACCCCACTACACAAACGCATGGCTCAACACAGAAGGGCCAACTCCTCAGGTCAAGACTCTGCAGTCTACTTACATCTGAAGGACAGAGGACACTCGTTTGAGGTCCACCAGGTGCACATTTTAGACAGAGAAGATGGATGGTTTGAAAGAGGTGTCAAGGAAGCCATCTACACCAGGGTCGAGAAGAACCCGGAGGAGGGGGTCTACGCCACCAATTATCCCCCACTTACAATGCTGTCCTTTCATCACTTCCCAGGAAACTCAACAAACGTAACCTATTGGCCTCAGGTGAAGATACCAACGATGGTCGTTCAGTCTTGGCCACAGGTAGTCTTAACGACTGTAACGACTGTCGTCACAGCAACCGGGAACACTAACGAACCAGCGGTATCGATGACCCGGGCCAACGACCCCACTGAGGTTAATAGCTGAGTTTCCCTGCCAGTCAGTCAGAACTGAAGAAGTCCTTTGGATGAGGGACGAAACGTCTTCCAGTATCTTCAACCAAGTCCAGTTGCCCTTCATTTTAACCTTTGTTGGATAACTATGACCTAGAGGACTAAATGTTCTGTAGTGGTCCTATTAGATCTCAGTGCAGCATTTGATACTGTTGATCACTGCACTCTGATTAATAGACTGAAAACAACTGCGGGCATTACTGGATCAACTCTGGATTGGTTTTCCTCCTATCTTTCAGGAGTTTCTCTGTGTCCATAGGAACATATATGTCAGACTCTGCTCCTTTGTCCTGTGGTGTGCCCCAAGGTTCTGTGCTCAGCCCCCTGCTGTTCAGTCTGTGTATGCTTCCTCTTGGAAAGATTATTGGTAGCTTTGAAGACATATCTTATCATTCTTATGCTGATGACATCCAATTATATTTATCTTTTAGTCCTCATAGGCTAGACAAACTGTCCTTGTTTCACAATTGCTTAGCCTCCATTAACAAATGGATGGTAGACAACTTTTTGCAACTATTCAGACAAAACTGAGGTGCTGATTTTTTCCCCAAACAACATTACCCCTAAAATTAGGCAGGCCATTGGGGCTATATCATCCTCGGTCTGTGGTGTTGTGCGAAATCTGGGTGTCATTTTTGATAAATCTATGTGTTTTAACAGTCATGTTAAATCTGTGGTTCGTTCCTGTTTTTTCCAATCGCAGGAACATTGCTAACATTGAGCTGTGGTTTCTAAAGAAGAGATGGAGATGCTTGTTCATGCTTTTATTTCTTCTCGTCTGGATTATTGCAATGTACTGTACACTTGTTTAAACAAATCCTCCATAGACAAACAGAATGCAGCTGCAAGACATTAGTCTAAAACCAACAGGAGATCACACATTACTCCTGTGCTTAAGGCTCTTCATTGGCTTCCAATTGGTTTTAGAGTACATTTTAAAATTTTAACCATTACTTATAGAGCCTTGCACGTCTTGTTTGTATGTCATTATTTTTCCTGTCACTCTCTACTGTCAACTATCAAATGAAAACAAATATAATATTCTAAAAGACAGAAGTGGTCCAAATCTACATTTGACCATTTTCTGCCCTTTTTTTATCCACTGCTAACTATTCAATGGATGTGTGTGTGTGTGTGTTATGGTGTGGTGCTCACACAGAGCTGTTTAACATGATGTGTAGCTGCTGAAAGTCATAGATTAAGTCTGTTCAGGGGCAAATATCTCAGTCTACAACCTATATAAGAGTAACTCTTCTCGTCCGTACTTTCTCTGTAGGAATCTTTAACAGCATTAGAGAGTTTAAACACCCTCTCTGTGACGTTCATGGATTACTGACAGAATTGTTCTTTAAAAGTATTGCCACATGGCTCGTGCACAGCCCAGTTTTGATAAGTCTAGGATCTAATAATTGTTCTGGAATCACCAAAGTCAATGTAACGTCTTAAATAAATCAATTATTATAGGGACTTGATCCTGATGTAATGTGATTATTTTTGGGATGTTAATAAATAAACCATGGCTCATAATCTAATGTAAGTAATAAAAGCTCTTGGCTCATAGATAACTAATGTGTGAATGTTGTAAACAGAGCTACATTATAAGATCTATACCAGCAGACTTTTGATTAACTAAAGTTACTAAAGTTACATCTTTTGTTTCCTTAATGAGTTCTCAGGTTTTAAATATATTGATTCTAGATATATTTATTTAGTTATAATCACTGTAACTAAACCATTTGTACTCAGCTGAGGAGTTAAATGTTATTGTTCCTTGCTTTATGTTTAGTGCACCAGATCACAAAGGATGACCTGTAGGAAGGAGTGTAATGCTGTCATGTTGGACAAAAGGGGACTCAATATTTTCTTTTATTGTATATAATATTATTCTGTGTATCATTCGTTCATTGATTATTCCTTTTTAAAAACAAAGGAGGGGCTTTGGTTTCTTTTATCTCTGACCGCTGTTGTATCCCTGTGCACGTGTTGTGTGCAACAGCTGTAGTCTTCCTCCGTCCCCAGATTGGTCACATATTCACAAATATAGGCTACTGTTTTTCAAGTCGCATCTCAAATTTACTGCAGCGAATATGATTGTAGATCTGAGCACTAGCCTACATTATAGCCATCTACAAAAATATAATAATATATCTGCAAGATCAGGTCAGCCTGGGTTCAAACTCTAGATCAAAAATAATTCCTATTCTTGGCTAATTGCTTTGCCTGCACAAGTATGTGATGTTTGTGAATGTTTGAGCCATTCTCATGTTTCCAGTCACATACTTATTAAGTATGTCAGTATCCAGATAGCCTTTTGTTTTGGGCTAATCTGAAGCAGCTGGTTACCTTGAGAAAGAAAATCCCCAAACATGTTTATCAAGGATTTTTTTTCGGGGCTACGGCAAAATTGATCAGTACATTAAAGCTCCAGGACACTAACCTACACATTATAACAAAGAAATACTTTTAAACTGTGTTGAGCTAACTCTTACAATACAGTTACATTAAGTGCTCGTCAATACCGTGTTTTAATGTTGAACTTTTTTCTGTTTTGGTTTTAAAATAAAAGAACAAAAACAACTTTTTTTTGTTTGTCCAATTTGGTTTTGAAAAAGAATAATCAAAGAACAATACAAGGATTAATTTTCAATGTTTTGATCCCATTTAGTTTTATTTCTTTTTATTTCTCTTCTTTTTGTCTTCATCCTCAATGCATCATCGTCCATCAGGTCAGTTTACAGTAAAAACAGTCTCTTACTTTGAGTCTGAGGGTCCAGGTTCAGGACTGAAGACTGGAGGAGTTCTGGACCGGTGACTCTTCGTAGACAGACAGCTGGATCCTGAGGACTCTGCTCCGTCCTCCTCTTCCTCTGTCCTCCTCTTCCTCTTCATCATCTTCTGGACTTCAGTCAGTCTGAGAGGTAAAACAGTAAAACTGACTGTGACTCAGAACACAAGAATCAGGAAACAAGTCACACACACACCTTTGGACATCTCCCTGACAAACTGCCTTACCTAATCCTCTGACATTAAACTGACTGTAATCTGAACGCTAAAACAAGTCGTAACCCTCAGAAACTTTCTCTGTCCACGGTAAAATAATAAAATGTTGGATTAACACTCACCCTGCCTCGGCCTTCAGTTCTCCTCCTTCTGCTCTGAACGGACTCTGAACTCTTTCTGCTTCAGGTTCCTCCCTGTTCTCAGTGTAGCTCCTCCCCTCTGCATTTACAGGAAATCAGGTGAGTTTACCTGTGTGTGTGTGTGTGTGTGTGTGTGTGTGTGTGTGTGTGTGTGTGTGTGTGTGTGTGTGTGTGTGTGTGTGTGTGTGTGTGTGTGTGTGTGTGTGTGTGTGTGTGTGTCTTTTGTTTATTAGCGTCTCTCTTGGCCTGAACAGCTTCAATTAATATTAGTTTTGGTCAAAATGTTGGAACTTATTTATGCTCTGCAGAAAATCCTTCACTTAAGACTTTTTATTATAGTGCCTTTATTTTGAGGGGCAGGTATTTATTGCTTTGTCTCACATCCTGTTGACTGAAATGTTTGCTCTTTACGGGAACCCCTTTTCTGTTTGAGGAAATACAAGGGGAGGGAACAGAGGACGGTTCCATAGATCCCTGTTTTCTAAACATTTGACTTCTTTTAACTTATTCTCTGAATTTAGAACAAACACAGCATGAAAGTGTTCAGCTGATGACAGAGATTTAGTTTTACCTGAGTTGAAAGGAAGGAGGAACCCAGGTAGGCGACGACAGAGAGGGAACTGTAAAACAACAGAAGTGAAACGCTGCAGTCAGAGAGTTGAGACTCCAGGTCGATGTGGGAGGAGCTTTGATTCGTCTCTAGATAGAAAGTCCAGGAAACAGATTCACGACTAAACCGGTTTTACGCACAGAGAGAAATGTGCAGACGCATTCTTTTCAAACTCAAAGCTGTGTTCACTGAGGACCTGCAGCCTCATTTCACCTCCAACAGCTGCTCCACCTTCATTAGACCTGTCAAGGAGAAGATCCCGCTGTGCTGCATCAGCGAGGTTGGATGCCATAACATCCCATCATCGTTATTTAACATTAGGAGGATGATCAGTGATTCATTAATAGAGCTCACAGAGAAACAGACTTTACAAAGTGATCAAATAAACAGATAATTCATTCTGAATGTAAATCAACACAAACACCAAAACACAGTCAGTAAAACTAGAAAACTTCTCCCACATGATGTTTCACGTCCACCTTATTATCTCAGCAGCAGCGACCTCCGTATAAATACCAGTTTGTGATGCAGGGAATGGTCTACACATGTTTTTTACATATGCACGGTTAATACATCTGGCCCCTGATTGGCTGGATAATACACACATTTTGAATGAGACTGTCTCGGTGTTTGTTGTGTGCATGCAGGTTTACTCTTTCACTTCAATATGTATATTCATATAATGTTTTTTATTATATTAAAATTAAAGTGTGCCAGACGCTGCCCTGGCCAGGCAGTGAGGGGAACCGCCAGGGGGTCTGGGGTTCGGTAAGAACATGCTGAGGTCTGCAAAAGGAAGATGTAAGGTGCAGAGGCAATGACGTAACTGTCAGCTCGAGCAAAGGAAGATGCAGGGCCGATTCTAGGATCAGATGTTCATGGTGCTCGGCCCCTAAAGAGAAAGTAGCATGCATACAGTGCCTTGCAAAAGTGTTCACTAATTAGTGGAGAGAATAAGAAGGCCTTCTAGAGAGGAGCTGGTGCAGAGCGGAGCGGGTCAGTGAAGGACGTCACTTTGTGTTGAAACGTGGTGAGGACATCGGGGCTCAGATCAGAGGCGTGATGACACATTGGGGTCATGAGACGAGACAATGCAAGAAAACAGGACAAGAAGGTTTTTAGAACTATTTAGATAAAATATTTGATGGTGAAATATATGTGGGTGCTCCCCCAGAAGATTTTGAGCATTAAACTGGTAATTTCCTGCATTCTGGAGACATTTTCTGCTCCAATTTACGGTGGAAATGTCTGTTTTATTTGAGGGAAAACTATATTGCATTGTATGTGTTCTTATTATGCAAATGAACCTTTCTCAGAGCATTTTCTTCTGTTAGTTAATATTTTTCAGAACGTTTTTAACAAAAGCTCAAAGCCTTGAGACTTGACTTGGACTCCAGCTCAGAGACATGAGCGGGAGGAACAGTTTATGTGGGAGAAGGGTATAAAACTAGTCTGCAGCAACCTCAGCTTCAGTTCTACATATTTTTTGATGCGGTTGTTGACCTGCGACACCACTTATTGCAATGCTTCACAATGCTTTCATCTCGTCCCAGGAAACTAAACAAACGTTCACGTTTGGCTCAGGTGAAGAGGCCAACGATGGTCGTTCAGACTTGGCCTCCAATGTGGCTCCAACAACGATTACGACGGTTGTTATAACAACCAGGAGCGCTAACAAAACAGATCTTTATTCAGATCTTAATGCTTCAGTTTTAAATGAATATGATCTGTTTCCATTAATATCCTATTAACTGGTGCAAGCTGTTGCTGTGATAAATATCCTGCCTGGGAGTCCAGTGTTACGTAGAAGCTGGCATTGCGAGCCCGGAGTGGTGGTCACCACATTGCATGTACCAAAGTGATTTTATAATAAACTTACTACTTAATGTTACATTGAGTTCGAGCTCCACGTTGATATTTTCCACTGCTGCTGCACTGTCGGATCACAGCACTGATAGTTCTGTTGGACAAAATGCAAAAGGTGTTTCAGAGCCAGAAAAAGTGTAATTTGGTGTATTTGAAGTCAAACTCTGGTGGCAACTATAAGGAACGTTTAACCTGGTTATGAAGCAGTTTAAATTTAATGTGAATGCCTCTATATGACCCACATAAGCAAACAAAACCATCAGAAGGAAGACTGGCTCATTTACTTCCACATTTCCTGTAAGAGATCCTCCTTCATGAAGGTTATAATGTTCAGTTTGTGTTGGTTCAACTTTATGGTTATTTCTGAGGCTGTAGTCATAGCGACCAAGGATGTTGCACGATGTTGGTGTCCATTAAGTCACAGAAGTGACAAAGAGGTGATTATCACAGTGCTCATTTTTACATTTACCAACAGAAACACACTTCACATGTTTTGTTTTGTGACTCATGAATATTTTAGGAACTCATGTGCCTCTTTGTCCTCTCAGTGTTTTTTGTGTATTGATGACTTAGCAACTATGGATTATTTGTTACTATCAGTTAATATGATATTATATTAGTTTTATTATTAGTCTAAATGACAGTACAGTTATTGTGGCTGTAATGTGTTGTTGTGGACAGCAGGTGGCGCTGCTGTATAAAGAAAGATGTTCAAACTGAGCTTGTGGAGCTTTTCTCTTCCTTCTTCATCAGTACTAACCAGGGCTTGACTTTAACTTTTTTGCTCGGTTTTCTAAATTTACCAGCCGCGCAGCATTTTCACCAGCCACATTTTTGTGGTTGGGAAATTAAGTGTTAGATAATTAAAGTTGACAATCTCATTATTAAATTGGCGTGCTAAAATGTACTATCATTAGCTCTGATGAGATTGTGTGTAATGCTCCTTTTTTTGAAAACATGTAGTCTAATAAGATCAACACATTAAAAGAGCAGCTTCTTATTGTATATAATAAAAGTGCTGCATAGGTTTAAACGATTAATTGAAAAGATAAAAATAAACTGGGAAAAAAACATAAAACAAACATAAAACATAGAATCAACTCTGGAAATGTAGTTGTGATATGTGCTAGTAGTAACACCCAGTCCCTTAACCATGAACAGGCTGTATCAGGGGAGAATTCAATCTCAAAACGTTTGCAGCATTTTCGGGTTGAGCGACATGTTTCTTTGCAACGTTGCTCAACGTTCTGCAACGGGCTTCAGGTGTGTTTTCTCCTGTTGGGTGGGCGTGTGCAATGCAGACAGCAGCACTGAAGTTACTGCTGCTGCTTCACAGTGAAAGACTTCAAGTGGGAAAACGCAGGCTTTTATTGTGAAGCAGCCACAGGAAATGGAACGTAACATAAACTTTCTAAAGAATCTGTACAAAGATAGATTTTATTGTTAAAGTATTTGTAGTTTCTAGTTGTGTTCACGTGAGATTCACAGTGAGACTGTAGGGCGCGGCTCTATTTCAATAAGTCACATTTAATATCCCTGTAAGACTGAACCTGATCGCCTCCTGAACCTTTGGCTTATAAAATGTTGTCTGTGGGGATTCTGGGTAATGTAGTATTTTAATGTAAACAGCAGGTGGCAGCAGAATGAAACCGAGTCAGAGAGGAGGAGTTTTATTTAAGCAAATTTATAGAGGATTTCTCTCACAGCCAGAAATAATATTTAGCTTGTTTTATTTTAGCTGAAACAAACTTTAGACTTTAACACGACTTAAAGTCCTGAGCAGAGAAATGTGAGCGTTTCAAATGTGTTTAAAGAAAAGCAGAGCGCTGAAGGTCCCGTGAGGTTTGCTGTTGGATCCTGTTGGTTTCAGTTTTTAGTGGAATGAACCTTTAATTCAGAGCAGAGACCCGTCCTCCCTCAGCATCATAAATGTTCTGTATCTGTTGCTGAAAACATGAATAAAACATCTTGATTTTTCTCTTTAATGTGTCGTGTTTTTGTTTTATTTCCTTTAGGCTCAGCAGTTTTATTCTGTCAGAGGAAACCTGTCCAGTTTACTCAGCTACCTACCATCGTAACCACACAGGGCTGTCGGAGAGAGATAGTGTCGTTATTGCTGATGTTCACTACTTATTATGTCAGCGGGCTCTCTGTTGGTCAGAACCACTCTGATGGCTCCCTGTTGGCCAGGTAAGGCTTTAAAGATGTCCTGGCACCTGATTGGAGCGTCATGGAGGGTCTTCTTCTTGGAAGCTGTCTCAAGCTGCCTCACCTCATGCTGGGTATTAACCTCTTCACTCTGTCCCTCTGTGATGTAGAGCTCAGTGTAGATCCTGTTGAGGAGGGTTCCACTTCCTGTTTCATCACTTCCTTCAGTCACACGTTCACATCTCCTCCTCAGACTGATCTTATGTTCATCTAAAACCTCCTGCAGACCTCTGCTGGCTGAGAGAGAACTGAGACTCATGGAGCCCGATATTGTCCTGAAGGTGCTTTGTGATCTGCACAACATGTGACTCCTTCTGTTCAGGTAGAAACTCCCAAGCTCAAATTATATTTATTATGTCTGTCCACAGAGCTTTGAAGGTCTGCATGAACGCACACTTGAATGTGAGATGAGTCCTCACATGTCCATTTTAGGTAGATCCACCCCTTAATACTACTTTTACTTTTATATGTTAAAGGTTAATAATTAAATGATCACTAAATGGGTAACTGATTTTAAAGACTTCCTATCACTCTTGATGCTTGATGTTTATGATGAAAGCTGAGCCTCTCAGATAAAGTCTGTGCAGTTTCAAAGATACTGATTCATTTCAGTAGTGTTTAAGAAAATGGTATCTTAAATGTCTCAAATTAAAACAGCACTTTAACGTTACACATAAACCCAGCAAAGGCTCACAGGATGGTGAAGCAGGCAAGGGTCAGAAGTCCAATTAAGGGACAAAGTCCCAAACAGGAAGGTCAAAGGTCACAGGTACAACAGCTGAACAGAAAACCCCCCGTGAGGTCGACCTAAACCTAGTGAGCTAGCAGGTGGCAGGTGAGTCGGCCTTCTTCTCAGCTCCCCTCTAAATGATCCATGCCTACTGTCCCGGTGACTGAAGGAGAGGAAACATCACTGGGTTTAACCCCAACACCTCCGTCTACCTCCAGTTCAGCTCAGCTGGGCTGAGGCACATTTGGACATTTCACTGCCTCCATTAAAAGTCTGAATGTGCTCACCCTGCTCATTCCTTCCCAAACCCAACGCTTCAATAAATGTTCTCTCCTTCCCACTGTTAGGGAGGACTTATGGATGTAGCTTCAGCAGTGATGCAGTCTGTGTGGCTTAACCAGTCCGCTTGCCAGACCAGGGTAGGAAGGTCACACTGGACTCTCCAATCAGCCCATGATAGGCTAAGAGTTGTTTGGGAGGCTGTTAAACACTCCTCATAGGTGCTTTAAGTGTTAATCCACCAGATTTGGACAATAAGCGTTCTGTCTCCCACTTAGAACATAGGAACGGAGGTTAGGAGGAAAACTGTGACCTCTGCTTTGTTGAGAGGTCGAGGGCATCATGTTAGAGGGGAAGGCTGTGATTGGCCGGAGTCTTTTGGCTCTTTTCCCGGCTCTGAAACAGTTTGCATTTTGTGCAACAGAACTGTCAGTGTTCTGTTCAGACATCGCAGCAGCAGTGGAAAATAAACACTGAGCTCTGACTCGGTCCCAGTAATACTGACCCAGTTAAAGTGACATCATGCAGTAAGTGTATTAGAAATAACAGCTTCAAATCATTTTGATGGTACACTTGATTATGTAATAGGGTGAATAGCGTCTCTGGGAATAAAGGGGCCACGGCCCTCAGTGACATCATCAATAGTGGATATAGAACCGGTTGGGAAAAACGTTTTTTAAACCTTTTGGAGGCAAAGCCGACAAACTTTTTCAGCAATTATTAGATTTAACTGCTGATTCTATTCATGTAGTTTTTATGTCCTGGTGACCAGTGACAGTGCAGTTCTGACTCTCTGCACATTCATCCAGAGAGGAGCCTGGTCTGCCCGGAGGCGTCGCCAAGATGGCTGCCGAGTGGCAGGACTGGCCTGTAAGGACTTTGGGATTATCCAGCCAATCAAGGGCCAGATGTGTAAAAAGCATGTGTAGACCATTCCCCGCATCACAAACTGGTATTTATACAGGAGGTGAAACTTCAGACCAGCGTGCACACAGTTTCCTACAGAGAGCTGCCGCGGATCTTCTCCTTGACAGGTCTACTGAAGGTGGAGCAGCTGTTGGAGGTGAAATGAGGCTGCAGTTCCTCAGTGAACACAGCTTTGAGTTTGAAAAGAATGCGTCTGCACATTTCTCTCTGTGCGTAAAACCGGTTTAGTCGTGAATCTGTTTCCTGGACTTTCTGTCTAGAGACAAATCAAAGCTCCTCCCACATCGACCTGGAGTCTCAACTCTCTGACTGCAGCGTTTCACTTCTGTTGTTTTACAGTTCCCTCTCTGTTGTCGCCTACCTGGGTTCCTCCTTCCTTTCAACTCAGGTAAAACTAAATCTCTGTCATCAGCTGAACACTTTCATGCTGTGTTTGTTCTAAATTCAGAGAACAAGTTAAAAGAAGTCAAATGTTTAGAAAACAGGGATCTACTGAGCCCTGAGGAGAGTTTCAGCTAAAATGAATCAAAGTTAAAGGATTTTCTGCAGAGCATCAATAAGTTCCAACATTTTGACCAAAACTAATTTTAATTGAAGCTGTTCAGGCCAAGAGAGACGCTCATAAACAAAACACACACACACACACACACACACACACACACACACACACACACACACACACACACACACACACACACACACACACACACACACACACACACACACACACACACACACAGGTAAACTCAGCTGGTTTCCTGTAAATGCAGAGGGGAGGAGCTACACTGATCAGGTGATCCAGGTGAGAACAGGAAGAGACCTGAAGCTGAAAGAGTTCAGTCAGACTCCATTTAGAGTCCCAGAGCAGAAGGAGGAGAACTGAAGGCTGAGGCAGGGTGAGTGTTAATCCAACATTTTATTATGTTACTGTCAAAGTCTCTGAGGCAGTTTTCTCCCTGTGGACTGGAGAGGAAAGAAACCTTAGAGGAACTCAACATTTTGATTCATCTGTGGACACAAAGTCCTGATTAGCTCAATAAAACACATTAAACCTGCAGTAACCATGGAAACAAGCACAGATTTAAAGGGAAGTGTAGCGTTCTGGCTGTTTTATTTTACTGTATAATGTGTGTGTGTGTGTGTGTGTGTGTGTGTGTGTGTGTGTGTGTGTGTGTGTGTGTGTGTGTGTGTGTGTGTGTGTTACTTCCTGTTCTCTTGTGACTCTTGAACAAACCTGTTTCTCTTGATTCTTGTGTTCTGAGCTCACAGTCACTGTTTTAACTCTTGGACTCCAGAAGTTTACTGATCAGTGACAGCGGGTTTAGTTTTACAGGGATTTATTATTATAGTGTCAAAATTGTGTCAGACACTTCAGGTTCACCTGACAAAATAAGCTGTAAAACGTTTTGACTAAATATTAACATATTGTGTTCATAGACTAAGAACTGAGTTCTTTAAGATAACTGCTGCACCAACATTAAACCTGTAACATTTAAAAGCTGAAACCCAGCTGCAAAGCTAAAATATTTTCAACTTAAACTGTAACTGAAACATCTGACTAGTGGAGGAGGACTGCTCAACTGTTTTGAACACTGAAAAGGTAAAATGGGATTTAAATAAAATAGGCTAGCAGAAACTACTATGAATAAAAGTGCCTCATGAACTGAATTTAATCTAATATCAGTCAGTACTAAAGACTGAAAACAGAAAAGTGACCTGTGAGTTTCTTCTTTCCATATTCCATAAGATAAACCTGCTGTGGGACGGGTCAGTGAAGGCATCTTGTAATTTCATCACATGTAAAAATAAATGATCTAAATTACAACTGCATTTGTTTGTGATATTTAGTCTGCTTCGTTCTCACGCAGTGCAGCCTCAGCTAAACATCTGAAGCTTGTTGCCTCTCTCACCTCTGCTCTCTGTGTTGGTGCCTGTTTTTCTCTTCTGACCTTGAACCTCAGCCTCAGGACTCACGTCAGCTCGTCTGAACTGAAGGAAATAAAATGTTTGACGGTTGAAAACAGGTTGAGGCAGCTGAGACAAAAGATGTTGCATGGATATGTGCCAAGGTATTTAAAAAATGATGTTCAGCTTGTCAGGAATCCTCCTGGCTTCTCTACCAGAGGCAGCGACACTGACATTGAACCTCGTAGATTTAAGACCTGTTCAGGACAAAACACCTTCTTGTCCACTGCAGCTTTGGAATGAAACAAACTTCCAGCTGAGATAAAAACAAGCCGTCAGATTGTTGTTTTAATCCAGCATGTGGTGAAGGGTTATTTAAAACTATTTAGAGGGAGTTGTTTGGAGTATTCTTTATTAATATAATAATGTGTGGCTCCTTGTGAGGGGACCCCAGGTGTATATGCATGTATTTGTGTTTTTATTTCTGCATATTTGTATCAGGATGTTTTAGGTTTTTTATCTAAAGACTGTAAAAGGGTTGATTGTACAGGGTACCTGAAGTCAGCTGTAGGTCTGCCATCTTTATCAGACTGCAGGAGGACCACAGTCTTAACTGTCTTGTGTTATCCTCGGCAGTTTGGAAGAAGGTGTTTTGTCACTGTGGATGACATTTTTATTTACAGTTACAGAGTGTAGATGCAGCAGGAGGAAAGTTTTATTTTAGTTTCCAGGTGTAATGAGACAAAGTGAAGGACTCTGACAGGCTGTGAAGATGCTCTTCAGGCTCTGTGTCTGATTATGAACTCTGAGATCAACCAGCCCTCCTCTCTCTAGCAGCAGCACCTGTCTGCAGTCTGTTAGTCTGCTATCAGAGACACAGGACTGTTTTTACAGTCCAACAGCTTCAGGTAACATCAGTCAGTCCAGCAGGATGCAGAGTGAGCAGATACAGGCTGTCAGTAATAATAATTATTCATTAATCCAAAGCAGCTTACAGCTGCTCGATATGTCAGAGGTCGCCTCTGGACCTACGAGGGGTTAAGAGAGGTTCAGGGAAACATTGGTGGATGTCATAGTGGGAATCTCGTGTGTCTTATCCACTGTACCATCACCACCCCAGACCTCCTCAGTATGGAGAAAAGGTCTGGCATTAATTAATCGCTGCTGATTGGGTAACACCTTGGACTCGCCCACCAAATGGGAGCAAACAGACCTTGAAGCCCGCTGCAAAACATTTAGTGAGAAATATTTTGTTCAGTCAGGAAACTGCAGCAAAGCGGTGCCAAACATTTTGAGACTGAACTCAGCTGGTTTCCTGTAGATGCAGAAGGGAGGAGCTACACTGATCAGGTGATCCAGGAGAGAACAGGTAGGAACCTGAAGCTGAAAGAGTTCAGTCAGTTCAGACTCCATTTAGAGTCCCAGAGCAGAAGGATTCACTTTATTGGCCTGAACGTCAGAAAAACTATATCCCCAAAACTTCAAAGATAATCTAAAAAATAATTACATTCATAAAGTTAGTTAAATAAATAAAACAGTAAACATGTGTGTCTGTGTGTGTACCACAGGTCAGTAGTATTTTATGTTTAGGATCAATAATGAAAGAACAATATATTAATAAATAAACACGAGTATCAAATGTGAAATGTAAAAAACAAACAAACTATCTCTCTCTAGATATGTTAAAGTTAACTCCGCAGTTGTTTCTCCTGGTTCTTGTGTTCTGAGCTCAGCGTTACTCTTTTACCTCTCAGACTGACTGAAGTCCAGAAGATGAGCACAGAGAAGAAGGAAGAGGAGGACGGAGCAGAGTCCTCAGGATCCAGCTGTCTGTCTATGAAGAGTGACTGGTCCAGTGATCAACCTCCATTCTTCAGTCCTGAACCTGGACCCTCAGACACAAAGTAAGAGACTGTTTTTACTGTAAACTGACCTGATGGAAGATGATGCATTGAGGATGAAGACAAAATGTTCTGCTAACAGATTTATATTCCTGATGCAGAACTATTAGTGCAGATACTGTTTCAAACTAAGATGGATCTGATTTGATTTCTGGAGCAAAACACCTGAGAACCTCCATTTCAGAATTTACACTTCAAGAACATCTTCATATATTTTTGCCCTCACGTTGACGTCACTGTAAAGATTTAGAAGGATTCAGAATCTGAAAGAATCTGCTTCAAATGTGTCCTTCATTTTCTCCTATTTGTCCTCTAAACACTGAGCTGTTTGGCTCTTCCTCAGATCAGCTGTTCTGATCCACCAGATGCATCTTGAATCACTTCAGATCATAACTGTGCAACATGTGGTGAAAAAGCATTTGTAGTTCAGCTTTGCTCACCTTGATGAACACTTTGCTTTGAATCATTAGTAAGTGGAGCTTTGAGCTCAGATTCTCTCCACCATATATTGTTCCTAAAGGTGAAGAACAAACATCCACGGGCAGCACTGATGGAAAAGTTAGCAGTGGATGGAAAAAGGGCAGAAAATTGGACCACTTCTCTTTTTACAATATTTGAATAGTTTTCATGTGATAGTTGACAGTAGAGAGTGACAGGAAACAGAACGACATCCAAACAAGGCTCCGTGTGGACTTGAACCTGTGACACCGCTGTTACATGCTGTGTGTTTAGACCACTTCTAAGCTCAGTTCAAAGCTAACTAACTCAAGCTAAGCTGCCCAGAGTGACTGTAAAACAGTGAAGGACATAATCAGCTCTCTTTAATGGAGGCTTTTACTGTGAAGGAGCTGCAGGAAGTGTTGAGTTTGTGTTAATAACAAACTGCAGGCAGATCACTAAATGTTTAATCAGACAGTCAGACAGGAAAAGCAGTTAATTAGTGTTTCTGAGAGCAGGAGAGCTGAAATAAAAGGAACAATCATCTTCATTACTGACTGAAAGCTGAATTCAAACAGAAAAGTAACGACACTTTTACTCTGTGACCATCTGAGCTTCTACACAGTGTCGGACACATCTGGAGATTTTTCAACAACAAGCAACAAATCATTTTAGTTCTAAAGAAATGTCTTCACAGAGAGAGGAAGAGGAGTCCTGTTCCTGTGGAGGAGCAGCCGTCCTGCTGTGCTTTGTGTCAGGACGTCCTGAAGGATCCAGTCTCTACCAGCTGTGGACACTGGTTCTGCAGACGGTGCATCACCTCATACTGGGACCAGTCTGCTTCATCAGGACACTCCTCCTGTCCCCAGTGTGGAGACAGATCCAGAACCAGAGCTGGACTGCAGACAGCCAGTCAGAGCAGCTCTGTACAAAGTAAGACTGGACATCTGTCTGCTTCTTCAGATATTCTGATATTGATGGTTTTTATATTAGTAATGAAAATAATCAGCACAGATTCTTTGTTTTATCTCACATTGTTTCTCTTCTTTAGTGAGCGGTGGTCTGCAGGAGGTTTTAGATGAACATAAGATCAGTCTGAGGAGGAGATGTGAACGTGTGACTGAAGGAAGTGATGAAACAGGAAGTGGAACCCTCCTCAACAGGATCTACACTGAGCTCTACATCACAGAGGGACAGAGTGAAGAGGTTAATACCCAGCATGAGGTGAGGCAGCTTGAGACAGCTTCCAAGAAGAAGACCCTCCATGACACTCCAATCAGGTGCCAGGACATCTTTAAAGCCTTACCTGGCCAACAGACAGCCATCAGAGTGGTTCTGACCAACGGCGTCGCTGGCGTTGGAAAAACCTTCTCGGTGCAGAAGTTCACTCTGGACTGGGCAGAGGGCTCGGAAAACCAAGATGTCGGTCTGCTGGTTCTGCTCTCGTTCAGGGAGCTGAACTTGATCAAAGATGAGCGGCACAGTCTCCTCACGCTGCTCCATGTTTTCCATCCAACATTACAGAAGGTCCCAGCAGAGAAGCTCGCCGTCTGGAAACTGTTGTTCATCTTTGACGGCCTGGATGAAAGCAGACTTTCATTGGATTTCCACAACAGTGAGGTTGTGTCTGATGTCACACAGAAGTCATCAGTCAACCTGCTGCTGACAAACCTCATCGAGGGGAATCTGCTTCCCTCTGCTCTCGTCTGGATAACTTCCCGACCTGCGGCGGCCAATCGGATCCCTCCTTCGTGTGTCGGCAGGGTAACGGAAGTACGAGGTTTCACTGACGCCCAGAAGGAGGAGTACTTCAGGAGGAGAGTCAGTGATGAAGAGATGTCCAGCAGAATCATCTCACACATCAAGACCTCCAGGAGCCTCCACATCATGTGTCTAATCCCAGTCTTCTGCTGGATCACTGCTACAGTTCTGGAGCACATGTTGACTACAGAGCAGAGAGGAGAGCTGCCCAAGACCCTGACTGACCTGTACTCACACTTCCTGCTGGTTCAGATAAAGAGGAAGAAGCAGAAGTACGATGAGGGACATGAGACGAGTCCACAGGAGCTGACGGAGGCTGACAGGGAGGTTCTTCTGAAGCTGGGGAGGTTGGCGTTTGAACAGCTGGAGAAAGGAAACATCATGTTCTACCAAGAAGACCTGGAGCAGTGTGGTCTTGATGTCACAGAGGCCTCGGTGTACTCAGGAGTTTGTACAGAGATCTTCAAAAGAGAGAGTGTGATCTTCCAGAAAACAGTCTACTGCTTTGTTCATCTGAGCGTTCAGGAGTTTCTGGCTGCAGTCTACATGTTCCACTGTTACACCAGCAGGAACTCAGAGGTACTGGAGGACTTCCTGGGGAAAGACTGGAAACAGAAAGACTCAAACTCTTTATTCAAGAAGGTGTCAATGTTATTTGCAATCAACCCATCCCTGGATGTCTTCCTGAGGAGCGCCATGGAGAAATCCCTCGACAGTAAAAATGGCCACCTGGACCTGTTTGTTCGCTTCCTTCATGGCCTCTCTCTGGAGTCCAACCAGAGACTCTTAGGAGGCCTGCTAGGTCGGACAGACAACAGTCCAGAAATCATCCAGAGAGCCATCAACAACCTGAAGGAGATGAACAGTGATGGGATCTCTCCTGACAGAAGCATCAACATCTTCCACTGTCTGACGGAGATGAACGACCACTCAGTACATCAGGAGATCCAAGAGTTCCTGAAGTCAGAGAACAGATCAGAGAAGGAACTCTCTGAGATCCACTGCTCAGCTCTGGCCTACATGCTGCAGATGTCAGAGGAGGTTCTGGATGAGTTGGAGCTGAGGAAGTACAACACATCAGAGGAGGGACGACTGAGACTGATTCCAGTCGTGAGGAACTGCAGGAAGGCTCGGTAAGTCCAGAGTGATTACCATTGTAAATCAGTGTGGATTAGTAGTTTAGTTCTTCAAATATAAAAACCTTAATGTTCTCATAATTCTTAAAGTGTTCCACTTTGCTTATTACAAATATTTATATCAGTTGTATTTTGTCTCATATGTTCTTGAGGTGTTATAAAGGGTTAGGATTTTTCAGTTGGTTGTATTTTTTTGCTGTCAAGTTAATGAACTTCGTAGTCATTGGCTGTTAAAAGTCACATTGATTGTTACATGACAAGTTCAGCCATTTTCCTGTAAATAAGCTAGAAAACAGCGTGATCTTGCTCCATCTGTGTGATCTTTGGGGAAGCTTTGTTTGTGAGTTACTCAAGAGTGTTTGCTATCTGGTGATGTGTGCCTCACTATGCGCTCAGGTGCCAGAATACATGTTCCATGTGAAATAAACTTCGTTGAAACATACTTCGTTGTGGTTTGGAAGTTCTCTGGTGAACTTGCGGAGGATATGTCCATAGACATGCGACTGTGGCAGAGGCTTCACCATGCCAGAGGCCCCTGAGTGGCCGGCAAATTTTCACTTTGTCACTGTCCGTATCATCTGTCATGTACACCAAAATATTTAATTATTCATCTAATATTGTCCAATGTTTGTTTCTCTTCTGTGGACAGCAGCAGGTATGAAAGAGAGATCACCTTTCACAATTGTTGTTAATTGTTCACCGAGTTGTAAAAAGTTTTGAAGAGCAAATGTTACATTTATACAGTTTCCAAATACATTTTTGTAATCTATGTGTCTTAACAGACTTTATGACTGTGGACTCTCAGAGACTCACTGTGTCCTTGTGGCCTCAGCTCTAAAGTCCAACCCCTCCCATCTGAGAGAGCTGGACCTGAGTCAGAACTACAGCCTTCAAGATTTAGGACTGAAGCTGCTTTCTGCTGGACTGGAGAGTCCAAACAGTAGACTGGAGACTCTGAGGTAAGTTCACTGACTGTAGCTTATGTATTATTTTTGTACATATTCAATTGAAATCTGACAGAGGTATTACATTCTTGGTTCATAACGTTTAGGATTTGTCTGAGCACTCCTTTCTTTCCAAATGACGGAACATTTTTGAAATTATAAAATGGCTGAGTAACGGGGAGTAGAGATGGAAACAGGCTGCAGACAGTTTGAGCTTCTGTGTAAACAGAGAGAGATAGGTTAGATAAAGAATTTGTGCAAAGCTCAATAATGGTGAAGTTAGTGTAGCGCCCCCTAGTTCTCACCAGTACTATAAAACAATTAGCTTGCCGTATAGACGGGTTTCTTGTATACAAACACTACTGGATGCACGCGCAGCCAGGGAGCAAAACACCTGAGAACCTCCATTTCAGAATTTACACTTCAAGAACATCTTCATATATTTTTGCCCTCACGTTGACGTCACTGTAAAGATTTAGAAGGATTCAGAATCTGAAAGAATCTGCTTCAAATGTGTCCTTCATTTTCTCCTATTGGTCCTCTAAACACTGAGCTGTTTGGCTCTTCCTCAGATCAGCTGTTCTGATCCACCAGATGCATCTTGAATCACTTCAGATCATAATTGTGCAACATGTGGTGAAAAAGCATTTGTAGTTCAGCTTTGCTCACCTTGATGAACACTTTGCTTTGAATCATTAGTAAGTGGAGCTTTGAGCTCAGATTCTCTCCACCATATATTGTTCCTAAAGGTGAAGAACAAACATCCACGGGCAGCACTGATGGAAAAGTTAGCAGTGGATGGAAAAAGGGCAGAAAATTGGACCACTTCTCTTTTTACAATATTTGAATAGTTTTCATGTGATAGTTGACAGTAGAGAGTGACAGGAAACAGAATGACATCCAAACAAGGCTCCGTGTGGACTTGAACCTGTGACACCGCTGTTACATGCTGTGTGTTTAGACCACTTCTAAGCTCAGTTCAAAGCTAACTAACTCAAGCTAAGCTGCCCAGAGTGACTGTAAAACAGTGAAGGACATAATCAGCTCTCTTTAATGGAGGCTTTTACTGTGAAGGAGCTGCAGGAAGTGTTGAGTTTGTGTTAATAACAAACTGCAGGCAGATCACTAAATGTTTAATCAGACAGTCAGACAGGAAAAGCAGTTAATTAGTGTTTCTGAGAGCAGGAGAGCTGAAATAAAAGGAACAATCATCTTCATTACTGACTGAAAGCTGAATTCAAACAGAAAAGTAACGACACTTTTACTGTTCTCTGTGACCATCTGAGCTTCTACACAGTGTCGGACACATCTGGAGATTTTTCAACAACAAGCAACAAATCATTTGAGTTCTAAAGAAATGTCTTCACAGAGAGAGGAAGAGGAGTCCTGTTCCTGTGGAGGAGCAGCCGTCCTGCTGTGCTTTGTGTCAGGACGTCCTGAAGGATCCAGTCTCTGTCTGCAGACAGTGCATCACCTCATACTGGGACCAGTCTGCTTCATCAGGACACTCCTCCTGTCCCCAGTGTGGAGACAGATTCAGAACCAGAGCTGGACTGCAGACAGCCAGTCAGAGCAGCTCTGTACAAAGTAAGACTGGACATCTGTCTGCTTCTTCAGATATTCTGATATTGATGGTTTTTATATTAGTAATGAAAATAATCAGCACAGATTCTTTGTTTTATCTCACATTGTTTCTCTTCTTTAGTGAGCGGTGGTCTGCAGGAGGTTTTAGATGAACATAAGATCAGTCTGAGGAGGAGATGTGAACGTGTGACTGAAGGAAGTGATGAAACAGGAAGTGGAACCCTCCTCAACAGGATCTACACTGAGCTCTACATCACAGAGGGACAGAGTGAAGAGGTTAATACCCAGCATGAGGTGAGGCAGCTTGAGACAGCTTCCAAGAAGAAGACCCTCCATGACACTCCAATCAGGTGCCAGGACATCTTTAAAGTCTTACCTGGCCAACAGAGAGCCATCAGAGTGGTTCTGACCAACGGCGTCGCTGGCGTTGGAAAAACCTTCTCGGTGCAGAAGTTCACTCTGGACTGGGCAGAGGGCTCGGAAAACCAAGATGTCGGTCTGCTGGTTCTGCTCTCGTTCAGGGAGCTGAACTTGATCAAAGATGAGCGGCACAGTCTCCTCACGCTGCTCCATGTTTTCCATCCAACATTACAGAAGGTCCCAGCAGAGAAGCTCGCCGTCTGGAAACTGTTGTTCATCTTTGACGGCCTGGATGAAAGCAGACTTTCATTGGATTTCCACAACAGTGAGGTTGTGTCTGATGTCACACAGAAGTCATCAGTCAACCTGCTGCTGACAAACCTCATCGAGGGGAATCTGCTTCCCTCGGCTCTCGTCTGGATAACTTCCCGACCTGCGGCGGCCAATCGGATCCCTCCTTCGTGTGTCGGCAGGGTAACGGAAGTACGAGGCTTCACTGACGCCCAGAAGGAGGAGTACTTCAGGAGGAGAGTCAGTGATGAAGAGATGTCCAGCAGAATCATCTCACACATCAAGACCTCCAGGAGCCTCCACATCATGTGTCTAATCCCAGTCTTCTGCTGGATCACTGCTACAGTTCTGGAGCACATGTTGACTACAGAGCAGAGAGGAGAGCTGCCCAAGACCCTGACTGACCTGTACTCACACTTCCTGCTGGTTCAGATAAAGAGGAAGAAGCAGAAGTACGATGAGGGACATGAGACGAGTCCACAGGAGCTGACGGAGGCTGACAGGGAGGTTCTTCTGAAGCTGGGGAGGTTGGCGTTTGAACAGCTGGAGAAAGGAAACATCATGTTCTACCAAGAAGACCTGGAGCAGTGTGGTCTTGATGTCACAGAGGCCTCGGTGTACTCAGGAGTTTGTACAGAGATCTTCAAAAGAGAGAGTGTGATCTTCCAGAAAACAGTCTACTGCTTTGTTCATCTGAGCGTTCAGGAGTTTCTGGCTGCAGTCTACATGTTCCACTGTTACACCAGCAGGAACTCAGAGGTACTGGAGGACTTCCTGGGGAAAGACTGGAAACAGAAAGACTCAAACTCTTTATTCAAGAAGGTGTCAATGTTATTTGCAATCAACCCATCCCTGGATGTCTTCCTGAGGAGCGCCATGGAGAAATCCCTCGACAGTAAAAATGGCCACCTGGACCTGTTTGTTCGCTTCCTTCATGGCCTCTCTCTGGAGTCCAACCAGAGACTCTTAGGAGGCCTGCTGGGTCAGACAGACAACAGTCCAGAAATCATCCAGAGAGCCATCAACAACCTGAAGGAGATGAACAGTGATGGGATCTCTCCTGACAGAAGCATCAACATCTTCCACTGTCTGACGGAGATGAACGACCACTCAGTACATCAGGAGATCCAAGAGTTCCTGAAGTCAGAGAACAGATCAGAGAAGGAACTCTCTGAGATCCACTGCTCAGCTCTGGCCTACATGCTGCAGATGTCAGAGGAGGTTCTGGATGAGTTGGAGCTGAGGAAGTACAACACATCAGAGGAGGGACGACTGAGACTGATTCCAGTCGTGAGGAACTGCAGGAAGGCTCGGTAAGTCCAGAGTGATTACCATTGTAAATCAGTGTGGATTAGTAGTTTAGTTCTTCAAATATAAAAACCTTAATGTTCTCATAATTCTTAAAGTGTTCCACTTTGCTTATTACAAATATTTATATCAGTTGTATTTTGTCTCATATGTTCTTGAGGTGTTATAAAGGGTTAGGATTTTTCAGTTGGTTGTATTTTTTTGTCAAGCTGTCAAGTTAATGAACTTCGTAGTCATTGGCTGTTAAAAGTCACATTGATTGTTACATGACAAGTTCAGCCATTTTCCTGTAAATAAGCTAGAAAACAGCGTGATCTTGCTCCATCTGTGTGATCTTTGGGGAAGCTTTGTTTGTGAGTTACTCAAGAGTGTTTGCTATCTGGTGATGTGTGCCTCACTATGCGCTCAGGTGCCAGAATACATGTTCCATGTGAAATAAACTTCGTTGAAACATACTTCGTTGTGGTTTGGAAGTTCTCTGGTGAACTTGCGGAGGATATGTCCATAGACATGCGACTGTGGCAGAGGCTTCACCATGCCAGAGGCCCCTGAGTGGCCGGCAAATTTTCACTTTGTCACTGTCCGTATCATCTGTCATGTACACCAAAATATTTAATTATTCATCTAATATTGTCCAATGTTTGTTTCTCTTCTGTGGACAGCAGCAGGTATGAAAGAGAGATCACCTTTCACAATTGTTGTTAATTGTTCACCGAGTTGTAAAAAGTTTTGAAGAGCAAATGTTACATTTATACAGTTTCCAAATACATTTTTGTAATCTATGTGTCTTAACAGACTTTATGACTGTGGACTCTCAGAGACTCACTGTGTCCTTGTGGCCTCAGCTCTAAAGTCCAACCCCTCCCATCTGAGAGAGCTGGACCTGAGTCAGAACTACAGCCTTCAAGATTTAGGACTGAAGCTGCTTTCTGCTGGACTGGAGAGTCCAAACAGTAGACTGGAGACTCTGAGGTAAGTTCACTGACTGTAGCTTATGTATTATTTTTGTACATATTCAATTGAAATCTGACAGAGGTATTACATTCTTGGTTCATAACGTTTAGGATTTGTCTGAGCACTCCTTTCTTTCCAAATGACGGAACATTTTTGAAATTATAAAATGGCTGAGTAACGGGGAGTAGAGATGGAAACAGGCTGCAGACAGTTTGAGCTTCTGTGTAAACAGAGAGAGATAGGTTAGATAAAGAATTTGTGCAAAGCTCAATAATGGTGAAGTTAGTGTAGCGCCCCCTAGTTCTCACCAGTACTATAAAACAATTAGCTTGCCGTATAGACGGGTTTCTTGTATACAAACACTACTGGATGCACGCGCAGCCAGGGAGCAAAAGTGATTCGGTAGCCTGTCAGAAGACTGTAGTCAACTGCTGTAATCAATGTAGATTACACATTGTTTGTAAATTCTTGTTGACTTAATAATAAACTGCCATTTCAGAGTTGGATCCTTTTGTTTGTGTTTCATTTCACATATTAATATAACATGTGCGACCACGCTGCACGTCAGTGAAACCAGACGTAATTTTGTTTAAGTGGGTTGCTAGCCAAAAAGCTAAAGGAATAACGAGGGAGAGAGGCATTCTTTCCACTGCTGTAAGTACTGCCATTAGGCCTAACTTAGCTGTGTCACACTAAGAGATGCAAAGAACATTGTCTTCCTTAAAGGTTGTGAGACCAGCAAAAAGCTTTAAACTGCGAACAGTTTTGTATTGAAGCATCTGCTAAGATATGTGAAGCTTAGCCTGTAGAAAGAAACTAATGTTACTGCCAGTGAAGCATCCACTTGACAGGACAGAATGGCGTTAATCAACGTTTTGTGTTTTGTAAAAGCGCTGAATGCTTCTCTTATAAATGCGTGGCGTTAAAAAATGTTGTATGTTGTATGCTAAAAATCATCCTCATTGATGCTGTTGAATACGCGATCAGGAGGGACCTGCTTTGTTTTTTTATTATTTTTACATTACATTACATTTACTCATTTGGCAGACGCTTTTATCCAAAGCGACTTACATTTGAGGAACAACATAAAAGCATCAACAGAGCATCAACTACAGATCTACAACTGACAATACATACTAGTAAGAGCAGCAATAAATTCTAGTAAGAGCTCACAGTACATATCACATAAATGGGGTAGATACCTAGGGAAGGAAGTAAGAGTTAACAAAAAGTGCCATCAATACAAGATCATTGTAGGGGATAGAAGAAGAAGAGCACAGGAAGTGCATGTTAGAGGTTAGGAGTTAGAGGTGTTATAAGAGGAAGTGTTCTCAGAAGAGATGAGTTTTCAAGAGCTTCTTGAAGTTATAGAGGGACCCCCTGCTCTGATGGCGTGTGGTAGCTTGTTCCACCATCGTGGTGTCATAGATGAGAATAGCCGGGACTGGGATTGCTTTGTGTGAAGGGACCGAGAAGGAACGTAAGTTTGTATTATCGAGTTTAGGTCACTGAGTAATGGAGTGACATGAGTCCTTTTGGGCTGATCAAAAACCAGACACACTGCTGCGTTCTGAACCATTTGTAAGGGTTTCACCGCACAAGCTGGGAGACCTGCTAGGAGGGCTTTGCAATAGTCGATGCGAGAGATAACCATGGCCTGTACCAGAAGCTGGGTGGCGTACTGAGTGAGGTAGGGCCTGATTTTCCTTATGTTGTATAGAGAAAAGCGGCATGACTGAGAGACAGTAGCAACATGGTCTGAAAAGGACAGCTGGTCATCAATCATGACACCCAAGTTTCTCACCACCTTGGTTGGAGTGATGGTTGCTGAGTCAATTTGTAGTTTGATGTTATGGTGGATAGATTGTTGGCTGGAATGACCAAGAGTTCAGTCTTAGAGAGGTTTAGTTGAAGGTCAAGAGCCTTCATCCATGCAGATATGTCTGATAGACAGTCCGTGATCCGCGCCGAGACAGTGGGATCGCCTGGCGGGAAGGATAGGTAGAGTTGCGTGTCATCTGCGTAGCAGTGGTAAGAGAAGCCGTGTGAGCGTATGATTGGCCCCAGTGAGGTGGTGTTAATTGAGAAGAGAAGGGGCCCAAGCACTGAGCCTTGGGGTACCCCTGTGGAGAGGCAGTGGGAGGAGGATAATTGTCCTTGCCGCAAAACATTGTAGGAACGCCCTGAGAGGTAGGATTCAAACCACAGGAGTGCTTTACTCGAGATGTCCATTGCTGAGAGAGCGGATAGCAGGATCCTGTGGCTGACTGTGTCAAAGGCAGCTGATAGGTCAAGCAGGATCAGAACCGAGGACTGGGCTGCAGCTTTAGCTGACCTTAGGGCTTCTGTTACAGACAGAAGAGCCGTTTCAGTAGAGTGGGCACTCTTAAAACCAGACTGATATGGATCTAGGAGGTCATTCCCTGAGAGGAATTCTGAGACCTGTTTGAATACTGCCCGTTCAATAGTTTTGGATAAAAAAGGTAGAAGAGACACTGGTCGATAGTTCCCAACTTGAGTTGGGTCAAGCCTCCACTTTGCCTGTGAAGAAGGCAGCAAAGGTATCAGCAGACAAGTTTGTGGGTGGTGGAGGTGGAGGAGGATTTAGTAGCGCTTTAAAAGTGGAAAATAATTTCCTTGAGTCAATGGCACTGCTTATTCTGTCATTATAAAATGCAGTTTTGGCAGCACTGATGCTTGTTGAGAACGAGGATAGGAGCAATTGGTAGCCTTTAAGGTCGGCGGGGTCTTTGGTTTTTTGCCATTTTCTTTCAGCCGCTCTGAGATCAGTAAGGAGCCCACGGATGGTATCAGTTAGCCACGGGTGGGGCTGGTTTGGGCGAGCAGGCTTGGTGGATAGAGGACACAGGCTATCCAGGCACAAGCTTGGTGTAGAGCACAGAGATTGTGTGGCATCATTGACCTCAAGTGAGGAAAATGTGTTGAGGGAGGGTAGAGCGGAAGCTACCACTGAGGCAAAGTGAGCGGGAGACAGGTTGCGGAGGTTGCGGCGGTGTGAGACCAATGGCGTTGGAAGAATGGGCTTTTCCTGTAGGCATACTGTGAACTGAATGAAATAGTGGTCTGACACATGTAGAGGTGTGACTGTTAGGCACTCTGTGGCACAGTTTCGGACAAGAACGAGGTCAAGCACCTTGCCAGCTTTGTGGGTCGGGGGGCTGAGAACCCGTGTTAGATCAAAGGACTGAATCAGAGACAGGAAGTCTGCTGAGTTTGAATTGTCTAAGTGAATGTTCATGTCACCGAGGACAAGTAGGGGACAGTCATGCTCTGGGATTGAAGACAGCAGTGTGTCTAGCTTCTCCTCAAAGCTACCCATTTGTCCTGGTGGACGGTATATGACAATCACAGAGACCTTTACCGGAGCGGACACAAAGACAGCATGGTATTCAAAGGAGGCATATTGATTTGGGGGTAGGAGCTGTGTGAATTTCCATTTGTTGGAAATTAAGAACCCAGTCCCACCCCCCTCCCAGATGGCCAGGGGGTGCCGGTGAAAGAGTAATTGGTGGACAGCGCAGCGGGGGTAGCAGAGTTTTCTGGTTTGATCCAGGTCTCAGTGTGTGCCAGCAGCCCAAGAGATAATGTCTTAGCATAGGCAGTGATAAAGTCAGCTTCGTTGACTGCCGACTGGCAGTTCCATGACCTAACAGACAAGTAAACAGATGTAGTGCCTGTTTTAAAGGCTTGAGGAGTGCCTGGTTTCTGTGCCTGATGGCATGATACCTCTTGCGTAGACCGGAGACAATAGGAATAGTGTGGTAGCACGTGGCTTGAGTGTTGCTGTAGCTGGCAGCTCTAGGTAAGTAGGTTTGCCTCCGAAAGGGAAGAAGCTTCTCATGTAGGCGGCCTTGCTCAGTGGACTCGCACAGGTAGACTCGCTGGTCTTTACCCAAGTAGGTCTTCCCACAAGGAGCCGATACCTACGCTCACACTTCAGTGGTAGGTTTCACTGAAGTACTGTGAGTCTAATTGCACACAGGTGTTAGGCATTAAGAATGATTGCACCCAGCTGAGATCGCCCTCCGGATTAACAAGACAAAAGCTTGGTTTCAGTGTGTGGGACACACACCAAGTTGTTTGAACTCGCTCAGCCGGCCTTCAGATTCTAGTGGATTGCTCAGTAAAAGTGCAAAGAAATAGCACCTCAAGAGTAGGAAAGTATTACCTCACTGCTGCAAACTCTTATTTGCCCCACGATTATCCAACGTAGGTTAAAGTCCTTGACTTTAAACTGATAACTATGACCTGGATGACTGAGAATCTTCACAGACATATTTTTAAATAGCCATAACCTATATGATCCAGCATCCTCTGGTCTGAGTGGCTGCAGTGTTTTCAGTTCGGCTGGTTGTTGACTCCTGAGGTAAATTATTGTTCCAGTAAAGTGGATTAAAGTGGATTCATTTCTAAAATGCGCTGCAGAACAGATTTCCCGTCACTTTTAAGGATTTTCATTTATTGAATTTTCATAAAGATGATATTTAGCAGCTATTTACATGTGCAATATGCCAGGTTTGTGCATGATATGAAATTAGATTAAATAGTATTTAAATGTGCGGAGAAATTTGTATTATTTGATAGCCGGAAGTATCCGTTGTTAATGAGGCTAGCTGCAGACGGGAAGAAGCTTTTTTTGTGGTGAGAGGTTTTGGTCCTGATGGACCGCAGCGTCCTGCCAGAGGGGAGAGTCTGAAACAGTTTGTGTCCAGGTTGGGAGGGATCAACTGTAATCTTTCCTGCTCACCTCAGATTCCTGGAGGCGTCAGAGTTTGGCTGTGAATCAGGGTTTGTCATTGTTATAACTCACTCTGGTGCGTGTTGGTATAAAGCTATCTTTACAGAAGCTGATGTAGGACGTCACAGCCTCTGTATGCTCAGATTGTAAGGAGCAGCCCTGAAAACATCCCAGTCAGTGCAGTCCAAGCACACCTGAAGATCCTATACAGCTTCACTGGTCCACTTCTTTGATGTCCTGACCAGAGCTTTAATTTCAGCCTGTGAGAAGGAATCAGATGGACCATCACGTGATCAGAGTGTCCCAGTGGAGCGCGTGTGATGGTGTGATAGGCACTGCTAACTGTGGTGTAGCAGTAATCCAAAGTGTTCCCTCTCTGGGTGGACACTTTATAAACTGTCTGTATTTGGGGAGTTCTTGGCTGAGATTTCCCCTGTTAAAGTCACCGAGAACAATAACAAGGGAGCCCGGGTTTGTCTGCTCCACACACAGTATCCGGCATGCGCTGTGCGTCCTGCACGTTGGCCTGCGGCGGAATGTAAACACCGACCAGAGTGAATGAAGCAAACTCACGGGGGGAGTAAAACGGTTTACAGTTAATGATAAAATATTCCAGATCAGGAAAACAATGCTGCTCAATCACTGTCACGTCAGTACACCAGCTATTGTTAATATAAAGCCATTGTTAATATAAAAACACAGACACCTCCAACTTTTGTTTTCCCTGGAAAGCGAGTCCGGAAAAAAGTTATGAAATTAATTAAATTAAAATACAGTTAAAAAAATAGATAATTAAAATCAACTGAAATCAGGAAAGGCTGTTCTTTGTATGTTTTAAGAAGAGCAGCCCTGATTTCCTCAGATAGCCTGTTCCAGAGCCTTGGAGCCTGCAAACGCTCTATCCCCTTTTGTTTTCAGGCGAGACTCTGGAACAGAAGAAGATAGTCTCAATGTCCTTAAAAGTTAACATTGATTGTATTTTTGATATATTTCTAAGCTGGAAAAAAATAATTGCAGAAGCTATGTGGTGTGCTAATCGAAACTTAAATTCCTCTCAAACCAAATGCCAAGATTCTTTGCAACCAGCCTGATATGATCCACGAGGGAACCAGCAGATGGTAGGATTTGATGAAAACCAGAGAGAGAAGGAGAGAAAGAGGGCAGGAGAGGAACAGAGAAAAAAAGAGAGGGATGGAAGGAGAGAGAGAGGGGAGGGAGGCAGCCTACACAATATACACACAGAGGTACAGACATTAAAGGTGATGTTGCTATAGACTGAATGAAAAATGGTACAGATATTTATAGCAGTGTTAATGGTAACAATCGTAATTTAATGATTATAATAACAATAATAACAATAAGACTAGTAACAATAGTCGTTGCAGCAGAGGGTGTCGAGCAGGAACACGGGGGCAGCAGGTGACCCGCAACCACAGATCCAGACTCCACAGCTCCAGAGCCAGAAAACCTGCAGGAAGTGATAGGAGGAGAGAGGAGAGGGACGAGAAAGCACAAGACTACCGTAACATGCAATAATGGGATGAGGTTGCATACAGAGGGAGAGAAAGTAGAGGAGAGAGGAGCTCAGTGCATCATGGGAAATCCCCCGGCAGTCTAGGCCTATAGCAGCATAACTAAGGGATGGTTCAGGACTCACCTGAGCCAGCCCTAACTATAAGCTTTATCAAAGAGGAAAGTCTTAAGCCTACTCTTAAATGTGGAGATGGTGTCTGCCTCCTGAACCCAAACTGGAACCTGGTTCCACAGGAGAGGAGCTTGATAGCTGAACGCTCTGGCTCCTAGTCTACTTTTGGAGACTCTAGGAACCACAAGTAACCCTGCATTCTGGGAGCGCAGTGCTCTGGTGGGGTAGTAAGGTACTATGAGCTCTTTAAGATAAGATGGTGCCTGACCAATAAGAGCTTTGTAGGTAAGAAGAATGATTTTAAATTCTATTCTGGATTTTACTGGAAGCCAATGCAAAGAAGCTAAAACAGGAGAAATGTGATCTCTTTTCCTGGTTCCTGTCAGAACAGGTGCTGCAGCATTCTGGATCAGCTGAAGAGTCTTAATGGACTTTTTCGAGCAGCCTGATAATAAGGAATTGCAGTAATCCAGCCTAGAAGTAACAAATGCATGGACTAGTTTTTCTGCATCATTTTTAGACAGGATGTTCCTGATTTTCACAATATTACGTAGGTGAAAAAGGCGGTCCTTGAAATTTGCTTAATGTGAGACTTAAACGACATGTCCTGATCAAAGATAACTCCAAGATTCCTCACAGTGGTGCTGGAGGCCAAGGCGATGACATCAAGGGATTTTTATCTCCATGATTTATTCTTTATTCAGATTGGAGAGCTGCAGTTTGTCAGAGATCAGCTGTGCTTCTCTGGCCTCAGCTCTGAAGTCCAACCCCTCCCATCTGAGAGAGCTGGAGCTGAACTACAACGAGCTGCAGGATTCAGGTGTGAAGCTGCTGTGTGGTTTTCTGGAGGATCCACGCTGCAGACTGGAGACTCTGAGGTCAGTTCACTGACTCTCTGTTACTACAGTAGATCTGATATGTTTAATTAACAATTGAACCTAATTTCTGTTCAGACATAACTTCCATCCATAAAGTTGTAAATATAAATATTTGTAAATATTTTCACGTTTCTTGTACTAAATTTAGTCTGCAGTCACAAAGACTTGTGTTTCTTAAAGAAACTGTAGAAAATGTCTGTTGTCAGTTGTTAAAGTAAATTAATGTTTGTAATTTTTGGTAAATATTAGTTCAGAGGATCTTCTGTATACAGATGTCACATCTGTATACAGAAGATCCTCTGAACTAATATTTGTTTTAAACTGATCAAGTTTACTTGTTGAAGTAGCAATATTTCTTTGCTTTCTGTTGGTTTCACTGTGTTTTCACAAATAATGTTGGATCATTGATATTGATCCTTCAGAACACACGCGCGCACACACAGAGACACAGACACAGACACAGACACAGACACAGACACACACACACACACACACACACACACACACAGACACAGACACAGACACAGACACAGATCAGATCAGATCAGATCATATTTCCCAATCCAGCTGTTTAAAGGATGAATATAGTTCTCTCCTCTAGTTCCAGACTGGCCTGAGATCAGCAGCATGTTATTGATCTGTGTTGACATGAATAGGTGTATGAATGTTGTGCTGACATTTGGATGATGTCTGTAGAAGGCTGACATTATGATGATCCACAATAACACAATGACAAAGTCCCTCTACTCATTTTAGAGAAAAGCTCATTGATTAGGACATAGTAATGTTGAGCTCCACATTTAAAACCTGAACACATCTGATTGGATTAGAAATGGATTTTTTCATTTCCATCATTTATTCTTTATTCAGATTGAGGCGGTGCAGTTTGTCAGAGATCAGCTGTGCTTCTCTGGCCTCAGCTCTGAAGTCCAACCCCTCCCATCTGAGAGAGCTGGACCTGAGTGACAACTACAAGCTGCAGGATTCAGGAGTGAAGCTGCTGTGTGGTTTTCTGGAGGATCCACACTGCAGACTGGAGACTCTGAGGTCAGACACCATTTTTTCCTTCTGTGCTGAGATTAATATGATGTGAAAGTTGTGGTGACACTTAAGTGCAGACATAAGGCTGATATTATACTGATCCACACTGAGTATCTTAAAGAGGTGGTATTATGGTTTTTGGCATTTTCCCTCTCCTTTATTGACTTAAATATTTTTTTTGTGCGTGTACTAGGTTTGCAAAGTGAAAAAGCCCGAAGTCCACCCCAAGGGAGTTTCCATCTCCCACAGAAAACTCTGCTCTGCCTGAAAACAGCTTGTTTGTAGTACAGCCTTTACTTCCCTTTCTTGTGATGTCACAATGAAAGTACGTGTCATAATGCGTGCTGAGCGACTAGTCCGACACGCCCTCAAAAACACCGGTGGAAAAACACTGAGCTGCAGCACACAGCTCTCCTCTCCCTTCCAAACACTAGCTACCCTCCAGGCAGTCAGTGGACATAAAGTTGTTCCTGTGATGTAGAGACAGAGCTCAGTTAAAACTTTATGGATGAAAGATACTTTTTTTACAGATTAATAACTCACCACTCTGAAACTCTTGCTCCAGTCCATGTTGCCAAGCTGGTCAGCAACATGTACAGCTGAATCGAAGCTGTTTACCGTCTTTTCGCTGACCCGCCCTTCTCTGCCTCTGATTGGCTAGTAGTCCTTAACTAGGAACTGCGCATGTGCAACTCCCAACAAAGATCATTTACAGACAAAATGTATCACTCCGTAGCTAAAACGAAGCCTTCAACACACAGGGTGAAAAGAGGAGCTGCAGCAATGTGCAGTATGACAAAAAATATGGTGTTTTTTTCAAAATGAAACCATGTAAACCTGTTCTGGTACAACCCCTAAATAGGATTTTGAACCTGAAAATGAGCAGAATACCTCCTCTTTAATGCTAAAGTCTATTTTCTTCTTCAGTGGTTTAGTCCATTGACAGTCAGAGCTATAACAAGAAACATCTCTCCAGGATAATTCACTCTGAAACTCTTAAACTCCTGATTTTCCACTTCTATTCCAAATCATGTTTTTAAATAAATGATAATAAAACTACATAAATACAATGAAGAAATATATAATCTCTATGTCAACTATCAGACAATAATATTTAGTATTTGTTTTTCCAACATTGTTATGAAGCTATATGATGCTTATACTGACTGACTAGTTTAAAGTGAAGAAGCTTAAATTTGACGACTCCACTATTCCTAAAATAAATATTGTAGATGTCTTATGTTCACATTTCCCCAAAGTTCATCCTGACATATTTGGCATCTTTGGAAATTTTAGGATCTTGAGTGGAATCTTAAATCAGTTTCTGTGGGTTTTTCTTTGTGTTTGGCTGCACAACATGGGTTTGTATAGATGGAGCCACTGGTGGAGCTGCAGAATTTAAGAGGTGAAGGAGCTCTTTTAACCTTGTTATGTCCCCGCTTGCTATGGGTAGGGGAGACATAAAAATAAACCAGTTGTTTTTGGTATGGGTGGAAAGATTATTTATTAAACAGAGGTGACAACAAAAGTCAAAACAAAAATTGGGCAAGTGGGTGCTGAGTAAAACTAAGAACAAAATATAACCAAAAGAGATCCCTCCTAAATGAGGGATTACTAAACTACCACTAAAAAGAATAAACAAAAACCTCTCTAGTCGTCGTTGAAAACAGAAACACAGGGAGCGCAGCACCCCTAAACCTAGTGTAACTAAAACAGAAGAAATTACTAACAGGTGTAAACAATATCAGTAATAAGCTTCACCCTGGCCCTATTCTGCAGACCAACACTTAGTTCAAAACAGGATGTGTTACCGACTCTCAGTAACACACTGACACAACTAACAAGGAAATGGTTTCCACTAAGGACGCGCACGCACACACAGGGTTCAGTATAATGACCAGCACGGAGGTAAACTACATGGGGAATGCCTCGACACAGCAGCAGACCAACCTATTTAAACCGGAGGAAGCTTGAAGGCGGTCTTGCAGGCAGCCCAGGGATTGGAGGAGGATTGTTGCGCCGCTCCAATCGGGGACCTCTGATGTGGGAGCAGCCAGAACTTCCTCAAAAAACAGCCAATCCCCCGCTGGAAATCTCACTGCGTCATTACCATGTAGGGAAAAACACAGCAGCAACAGTGACATACACAGACGGCTGCCCTAGGTAGCCGTAAAAACCTTTTTGTATTTTACAGTTTGAACCTGCATCCTGTTGGGTTCAGGTGTTTGGAGTTTCCATTTTCTAAACTTCTACATTCTTCTAATGTTACATCATTTATTCTTTATTCAGATTGAGGCGCTGCAGGTTGTCAGAGATCAGCTGTTCTTCTCTGGCCTCAGCTCTGAAGGCCAACCCCTCCCATCTGAGAGAGCTGGACCTGAATAATAACTACATCCTGCAGGATTCAGGAGTGAAGCTGCTGTGTGGTTTTCTGGAGAGTCCACACTGCAGACTGGAGACTCTGAGGTCAGTTCACTGACTCTGTTACTATCGTAGATCTGATCATTCATTGATATTGATCCTTCAGAACACACACACACACACACACACACACACACACACACACAGATCCGATCATATTTCCCAATCCAGCTGTTTAAAGGATCAATACAGTTTTTCTCCTCTAGTTCCAGACTGGTGTGAGATCAGCAGCATGTTATTGATCTGTGTTGACATGAATAGGTGTATGAATGTTGTGCTGACATTTGGATGATGTCTGTAGAAGGCTGACATTATGATGATCCACAATAACACAATGACAAAGTCCCTCTACTCATTTTAGGGAAAAGCTCATTGATTAGGACATAGTAATGTTGAGCTCCACATTTAAAACCTGAACACATCTGATTGGATTAGAAATGGATTTTTTCATTTCCATCATTTATTCTTTATTCAGATTGAGGCGGTGCAGTTTGTCAGAGATCAGCTGTGCTTCTCTGGCCTCAGCTCTGAAGTCCAACCCCTCCCATCTGAGAGAGCTGGACCTGAGTGACAACGAGCTGCAGGATTCAGGAGTGAAGCAGCTGTCTGATCTGAAGGAGAGTCCACACTGCAGACTGGAGACTCTGAGGTCAGGAGAGGGTCCAATTAAATTCAATTTTATTTATATAGCACCAAATCACAAAAACAGTAATCTCATAGCGCTTTTCATAAAAGAGCAGGTCTAGACCGTACTCTATGAGGGGGGGCAAGAGAGGAACAGAGAGAAAGAGAGAGAGGGGAGGGAGGCAGCCTACACAATATACACACAGAGGTACAGACAGTAAAGGTAATGTTGCTATAGACTAAATGAAAAATGGTACAGATATTTACAGAAGTGTTAATGATATTAATCGTAATGATTATAATAATAATAGGACTAGCAACAATAGTCGTTGCAGCAGAGGGTGTCGAGCAGGAACACGGGGGCAGCAGGTGACCCGCAACCACAGATCCAGACTCCACAGCTCCAGAGCCAGAAAACCTGCAGGAAGTGATAGGAGAGAGGAGAGAGACGAGAAAGCACAAGACTACCAGAAAGGGGAGAAGTTGTGTTAGTAACATGCAATAATGGGATGAGGTTGCATACAGAGGGAGAGAAAGTAGAGGAGAGAGGAGCTCAGTGCATCATGGGAAATCCCCCGGCAGTCTAGGCCTATAGCAGCATAACTAAGGGGTGGTTCAGGACTACCTGAGCCAGCCCTAACTATAAGCTTTATCAAAGAGGAAAGTCTTAAGCCTACTCTTAAATGTGGAGATGGTGTCTGCCTCCTGAACCCAAACTGGAACCTGGTTCCACAGGAGAGGAGCTTGATAGCTGAACGCTCTGGCTCCTAGTCTACTTTTGGAGACTCTAGGAACCACAAGTAACCCTGCATTCTGGGAGCGCAGTGCTCTGGTGGGGTAGTAAGGTACTATGAGCTCTTTAAGATAAGATGGTGCCTGACCATTAAGAGCTTTGTAGGTAAGAAGAATGATTTTAAATTCTATTCTGGATTTTACTGGAAGCCAATGCAAAGAAGCTAAAACAGGAGAAATATGATCTCTTTTCCTGGTTCCTGTCAGAACACGTGCTGCAGCATTCTGGATCAGCTGAAGAGTCTTAATGGACTTTTTCGGGCAGCCTGGAAATAAGGAATTGCAGTAATCCAGCCAAGAAGTAACAAATGCATGGACTAGTTTTTCTGCATAATTTTTAGACAGGATGTTCCTGATTTTCACAATATTATGTAGGTGAAAAAAGGATGGTGCTGGAGGCCAGGGCGATGCCATCCAGGGAAACTATATCTTTAGATAATGCGTCACGGAGGTGCTTAGGCCCCAGAGCAATAACTTTTTTCAGAAGAGGTTTAATTACAGCTACTTTAAAGTACTGTGGTACATAGCCTGTTGATAGAGATAGATTGATCATATCTAGTATAGAGGTGCTTACTAAGGGTAAAACATCTTTAAGCAACCTAGTCGGGATGGGGTCTAAGAGGCAGGTTGATGGTTTAGATGAAGAAATTATTGAAGTTAGTTGGTAAAGATTGAGGGAAGCAAAACAGTCTAAACATATATCTGGTTCTACAGCTGTTTCTAAGGTTCCTGAGTTAAGAGATAATTTGGTGCCAGTTGAGGGCAGGTCTTGGTGAATTTTGTTTCTAATCGTTAGATTTTTATCATTAAAGAAGCTCATGAAATCGTAACTACTGAGAGCTATGGGAATACTTGGCTCAATAGAGCTGTGACTCTCTGTCAGCCTGGCTACAGTGCTGAAAAGAAACCTGGGGTTGTTCCTATTTTCCTCTATTAATAACGAGTAGTACGCTGCTCTGGCATTACGGAGGGCCTTCCTATAAGTTTTAAGACTATCTTGCCAAATTAAACGAGAATTTTCCAGTTTGGTGGAACGCCAATTCCTCTCAAGTTTCCGCGATATTTGCTTTAATTTGCGAGTTTCAGTGTTATACCATGGAGCTAACCGTCTTTGTTTTAGTAATTTCTTTTTTAGAGGGGCTACAGAGTCCAGTGTCATTCGCAGCGAGCCTGCAGCACTATCAACAAGATGATCGATGTGGGAGGGACTGAAACTAGCATAGGAGTCCTCCGTTACTTTGTGACTTGATAATGAATTTAGAGCTGATGGAATCGCATCCTTAAATTTAGCTATGGCACTATCAGACAGACATCTTGTATAGAAATTTTTGCCCAATGGCGTGTAGTTCAGCAATACAAACTCAAAAGTTATCAAACAGTGGTCGGACAAAGAGGGATTCTGTGGGAACACTATTAAATACCATACACCAGAACAAGGTCGAGGGTGTGGTTAAAACAGTGAGTCGGTTCATGAACACTCTGAGAGAAGCCGATGGAATCTAACAGAGAGATAAACGCAGTACTGAAGCTGTCATTCTCAACATCCACATGAATATTAAAATCCCCTACAATAATAACTTTGTCCGTTTTAAGGACTAAAGTTCACAAAAACTCTGCAAATTCTGATAAGAATTCAGAATACGGGCCAGGTGCTCGGTACACTATAACGAAGAGAATTGGTTGCAGTGATTTCCGACTTGGGTGCGAAAGACTAAGAACAAGGCTTTCAAATGAGTTATAGTTTAGTTTAGGTTTAGAGCTGATTAGTAGGCTAGAGTCGAAGATAGCTGCAACTCCACCTCCTCGGCCTGTGCCTCGAGGAATGTGAGTATTAATATGACTGGGAGGGGTGGATTCATTTAGGCTAACATATTCTCCATCACCCAGCCAGGTTTCAGTAAGACAAAATAAATCAATATCATAATCTGATATTAGTTCATTTACTAGTACACCTTTAGAAGAGAGAGATCTGATGTTTAAGAGTCCACATTTAACTCTCCTATTCGTTTGCACTATTGCTCTTGTGGTTTTAATTTTTATGAGGTTTTTATGCACAGCTCCTCTTCTGTTTACCTTTTTAAATAATTTCGATGGTGGGGGGGCAGACACCGTCACTATAGGGTTTTCACTAAGTAACTCCTGAAATGGAGGAGCAGAGAAGTGTGTTAGACTGCGACTCTGCGTAGGGTTTTGGGTGGGTAACTGCTGAAATGAAACAGTCCATGCTGGTTTCAGCAGTATTGTACTAAACACCGTTAGTATCAAAGCAGAGATCCAGTATTTCCTGTAAACCTCCAACCTTCTCAGCGGCTGCTTTCCTCAGTGAAGCTGTGAGAGGAGAATGGTGACAGGCTTCAGGATTGGACAGAAAGACAGACAGAGAGAGAGAACAGGCTGTGATCATGTGTTTGAGTTGATGTGAAGACGACTGTTGTTGTTGTGTTCATGTCTCCAGGAAATAAAGCTGGATTCCAGCTGACAGCATCACAAGATGTATAGAGACAGTGGTCCTCATTCATCAAACTGTCGGACCATCAAATCTGATCTCAAAGTGTTTGTTCTCTCATTTCAACACTAAACTACTGATCAGTTCATCTTTGTCACAGCTCTGAGATCAGTCTGACTGAAGCCTGCAAATCACTGGCTCTTATTTCAGAGAACCATCATTACATTTAGTAACCATGTGGTCTTTCTACAGAGCAGAACCTCTGCTGAAGTCCAGTAAGCACAGCTGATGTTTAGCTGTTGTAGGACCTTTAACATCATATCTATATCTGTCCATGTGTCTTTAGTTTGGTCCAGATGTTTTTAGAACAGACTCCATATTTACAGATTTGTCCTGTAATATTTCCAAAGTAGCTGAAATCTTCAAATGTGACTGAGCGGCTGGTTTTTAACAGCAGTAAATCCATCATTCCAGTGAGCAGTGAAGATCTCTCTGTCTCTGCAGTCATGATGCGTTCAGGGACTCTCAGCACTTTATTTCCACTGTGGATTTGAGTGAAACCTGCAGAGTAAACAGAGCTGATGGCCAAAGTCTCTGCAGGTCTCAGTGTGTTCACTCCAATACGTTAACATGAGAGCTGAAAGGAAGCTGGCTACGCTACACAGCCGCTCCACTTCTGGTCTGAACAGGACTGAAGTCCCTGCTGGTCTTTATACTGGATGTGCTGCATCACTGACTGACAGCTGATGAAGGGAGTCTCTGTAAACTCCGATTTATGACTTCTGCTCTCTGTCTTCTTCTCTCATCAGCTGGAAGCCAACTTTAAGGTGGTAAACATGAGAAAGGTGGAGATGTTGAGAGAGGATCTGCTGTGTCCTGATGATCCAGAGAGGTTGAAGCAGCAGCATCAGCTTGTGTGTGGAGAGGCTCTGACTGGGCCATGTTACTGGGAGGTAGAGTGGAGAGGAGAGCTTCATCCAGCAGTGACTGACAGAGGAATCCCAACAGTGCTGCAGTCTGAACTGCTCTGAGATCAGCTACACTGTCAGACACAAAGTCAAGTCCACCATCCTCCCTGTGTGTTCCTCTGGATGTGACAGAGGATCATCAGTGGATCTGGACTGCTCTGCTGCTGCTCTGTCCTTCTACACAGTCTCTGCAGACACACTGAGACTCCTCCACTCCTTCTGCTGCACACTCAGACACCTCCTCCACCTGGACCTCCACCTGGACCTAGACCTGATTTTTGTATTTTTTCATTTATTTGGATATACTTAAACCTGTTAATGTTCACATTAAATTGTATCTAGAAAACAGAATCATCTATTTTTGCTATGCAAATGCTCCATATTTGTATAGCGCCTTCCTAGTCTTTTTCGACCACTCAAAGCGCTTTTACACTACCTCGCATTCATCATTCACCCACAAACTGAGCCTAAATGCTCAGAAACTAATATTCACACACATTCATACAGTGGCAGAACAGTCGCAAGTGGCAATTTTGGAGTTCAGTATCTTACCCAAGGACACTTCGACATGGAACCTGGAGAATTATTAATTAATTTCACACTTTCTCTTGAGAAAAAATGATTTGTTATATGTGGCCTATCTAGGCCTACTTAGGATACTGCAGATGGGACTACGACATTTTTAGATTACAACTGTTAACTCCAAATGTGACGACCATGGAACGACTACAAGTGCCTTATCTTGAGAGCGAATAACTCATTAATCAACAGCCATTATTTAGCCAATAAGAACTCAGTATTCAGCTAGGTCATGGTATAACTAAAAAAGAATGAAAGAAATAATGTAGACGTTTAGTTTGTTATACTTACCCATTATTGTTTCACATGTGAAGTGTATCATATTGTAAAGTATAACCATAAAGCTCGTGAAAAATTATCCCCCAGTATGGCGGTAGCTTCTGGCTGTTTAATGTATTCATAAACTACATGTGTGTCCAAGCAGGCGCACACTAAGGATGAAGTGGATATGACTCATTTATGTCAGTTATTAATGGGGTCATTACAGATGCTTTCTAACTTTATAAAATCTTGATCATTTTGGTCACTATAAATTTGATATGAAACTTTCATCTTGTTCAGTAGTATTTACTTTCTTCATGTTTTAAGTTACAGGATAAAGTTACTAGATATTGAAATATAAGCCGCTTTTGTTTAAACCACTTTATATGCCACTCTTTCTATGTATAATAATGTTTTAAAGGTTTTTAAGGTTTATTATGCTTTAAGAGACACTATATATTGGGTTTAAATATGTTTTAAGGTTTAAGTCACTCTCTCTGTATGATGATTGTTGGGCTTCTGTAAATAGCATCATAGAGTTCGATCTAAACCTGCTCTTTTATGAAAAGCGCGGTGAGATAACTGTTGTTGTGATTTGGCGCTATATAAATAAAACTGAATTGAATTGAATTGAATGATTTCTTCTCTGTACAATGGCAATGATTATTTCTGCTTGCGAGCCTCTTATAATGAGCCCACACTGCTTAGTGCCTCTGAAGTAGATAAGAGCCCAAGTGCAGGTACTTTCAGCATGAGTGTAAAGGTGTATTAGTGTCAGCAGAAACATAAATGAAGTAGACGGTAGCGTCAGTTTGAGCCAGTTGAGCTGGAAAGTCCTGAAGACACCACTGTGGGAAACCACCTAATATTCTGGAGGTTCTAGAGAATTACGAATATATTTGGTGAAAAAAGGCGGGAATCTTAAAGGGCACCGCCTAAAGTAGGAGGAGACTGAGAGATATAAAGAATTCACAAGCTGATCCTTTAGTTTCGTCTTGAGTCTGCCAATATGTAACTCCGGTTTTTGTCTCGTTAAGAATAAAAGCTCTTGTACGGATTCATGACTGTCTCCAGTGAGTTTATTTGACTCCAAGTTGTTACAAATATGTTTTATAATGGTGGAGAAACTTTTTCTTCATCAATCTTTAGCACACACATAAAAATCTGTACCTGCTATCTGTATGAATGTAATGCTAAAGTGTTATTTCAGATGGAAGAAGTCAGGTAATATTTCATCAAATGAAATGTATTAACAGTTCAGAGTACAGTCTCCATGTAAATGGGGTAACCACAAAGATAACCTGTTCTGAGCAGTTTAGATGTGTGGTAAAAATTGCCATTAAAGCAGACCTTAGGTGAAACCTATCTACCTTTTGTAGTACAGGTTAATCAGTAAGTTCCACCCGACACCACAAAGTTACCGGGATTAGTCAGTTACTTCACTTCGTAGTCCTGTGGCCTCTGTGGTACACAGTTAAAGGAATAATGTGGTTGTGTCTCTATTAGTTTCCTTGTGTAATGGCACCACCAAGTGGGTAAAAGTGTGATGGTATATAATCCTGTTTACATTTTAAAACTAACAACAGATTGTCAATGACTTCAGGGTATTAACTATACTCCATTTGAGAATATCCCAAACAACCTTGCCAGGATGAGATATTTAGAAAATCTGAGTAAATTATGCATAACTGAGGCTGTTCAGTTTTCTTTCAGACCAACTTGATGGATTTTGTACTAACTTTGAAATTACATTAAATCTATCTTGAATTAAACTGTTCCGCGGTCGCCACATCCTTGTCAGAACTGACAATACGGCAGTGGTGGCCTATTTGAATCACCAGGGGGGTCTGCGCTCGCGCCCGTAATGCAAGCTGGCACATCAGATCCTCCTGTGGTTCCAGCAGAGACTGCTGTCCCTCAGAGCGATGTACGTCCCTGGGACCCAGAATCAGGGAGCAGACCTGCTGTCGAGACAGGGGCAGAGGCCCGGGTAATGGAGACTCCACCCCGAGGTGGTGGAGTTATTATACAAAGAGACGTGGACTTGTGTCCCATGTGGTTCTCCCTCTCGTTCCCATAGTGTTGCCACCGATGCAGTTCGAGTTCCCTCGAAGGGGAACGTCTCGGGTTACGTATGTAACCCTTGTTCACTGAGAAGGGGAACAAGACACTGCGTCGGTCCGCCACACCTCACCCCGCCTGGAGTGCCTTGCTTCATAGAAAAGGGCTAATGTGTCCTGTGTGCCAGCGTGCTTATATACCCCCTCCGGTTACGCCCTCACACACTACTGTTCTGGCAACACCAATAGGATTGGAGTAGTTTCATTCATAGTTCAGCCCTGCCACGCCCAGGGGCGTTCCCATAGTGTCGTCACAGACGCAGTGTCTCGTTCCCTTGAAGGGGAACTAGCCTACAGTATTAAGAAGCAGTTCAAATGAGCTCCACCTCCTCCAACTACAGCATTAAAGTACCTCCTGCATTATAATGATCAATAAGAATGATCCAATAACATAATAACACTGCAGAGTGAGTACTTTTACTCTGAATCACTTCAATCCTTCTGTACTTTAACTGAAGAGTATTTGTGATACTTGTACTTGAGAGATTGATCTGAATACTTCATGATAAATGAGGCGCTTGATGACAGTTTGGATGTGTTGCTGAATTAAACAGTGACAAACTTATATAACGAGTCCTGTCAGTTGCGCTATTCTTACATATGTTATAAAATGATTAATTGTTATTTAGGATATATTTCTTGACAAATCACACTTTTTAACCACCAATTTCAATGATGAATTGATTTATTTCTTGCAACAAATAAGAATGTAGCTCAGGCAGTGACCATATAGTTGCTCCAAACCCCTACACTGTTTAATAATGTTCCTGTACATTAACCATTTGTTTAACCTAATGTGCATATGTTGTTATACTCTGCATACTTACCATATGCATAGACTGCTGTTCATACTGTACATACTTCTCTAATCAGCCACCTGTTTACTGGTTACTTCTCATTATTTATTCTGTTCATACTGGTTAGATTACTATATTGTCATATACTGTATCAATCCACCTACCTCAAGTACATAACACCTGCACATAATATTTATTCCATCTTCCTTTGCACTGTGCTCCATTGCACTGTGTACATGTATGCATATATGTTTCACATCCACCTCTGACATACTTATAATGATAATAATAATTAAGTCCTGCATCCTTTGCACTCTGCTCATTGCTGTATTGTCTCAATCTGTCTATATTGTTTTTGTTCATAGTGTGTACAGTATATATGTGTTCTGTATGCTGTAGCCTGTGTGATTATTATTTTATTATTGTATGACTAAGCACATCATGAGGTTCACCAAAGTCAAATTCCTCTACATACCAGGTAAATAAAGCTCATTCTAATTACATTTGCACTCTCTAACTCTGTCCACTCCTATTCTATATGTTTTTAATATATTATATTACAGAAAGTGTATGACACTCATGACCAAAATAGTCAATAACATTCTGTCACTGTGCTACTTATGGATGTAATTTTAACGAAAATAAAGTATTCCCCTTTTGGCTGGGGTCCCCTATAACCCCACTTTGAGAACCACTGCTGTATCATATCTGTAACTCCACTGTACATGTTGTAAGATACAGCACTAGTGCGCTCATCTGTACAAACACTATATTTCTGCACTTCTGCTCAGATGCTAACTGCATTTCATCAAAGTGATGGTCCGCCGAAAATTAGACACATTAGTTGGCTGCTAACTAGATCGCTTAAGATAGCTATGTTTGGTTTGCTGTTAGCTATGTTAGCTGTTAGCTGACTACACTTGCTAAGATAACTAGTGTTAATTTGCACTAAGGCATTGTTAATTAGTTGTATTGGCTATTAGCCAACTACTCTAAATAAGATAAATAAGTTTAGTTAGCTGTTGTCTATGCTAGGTGTCAGCTAACTATTCTTACTATTCACTTGTTTCCCCAGCAGCCAATGGGAGCTGACATGACAGGAGACCACATACTGTTGGCGGTGTTGTGTTTCTGATTTAATGCCTCGCATCTACTTGCTAACGGTAATGCTAAAAACAGTATCACAAATGAGAGTGTCCTCCAGCCCACTTGATGTAATACCTACAAAGTTTTTACTGAAAGTAATAGATTCTGTTGGGCCCCATTTGATCTCTGTTTTCAACAGCTCCCTATCTACTGGTTGTGTCCCTGATTATTTTAAAATGGCTTGCGTGAACCCACTTTTAAAGAAACCTGGTTTAGATCCCTCCCTCCCACATAATTTTAGACCAATTTCAAAACTGCCTTTTATTGCAAAGATTCTAGAAAGAATTGCGTCCAAACAGCTGCTCACTGTACTGGAAAATAACAAATTATTTGAAAAGCTTCAGTCTGGTTTCAGGAAGTACCACAGCACTGAGACTGCCCTGCTTAAAGTCACCAATGACTTTGATCACAACATCATATTAGACAGACTGAGGCACTGGGTGGGGATCTCTGGTACTGCCCTAGAAAGGTTTTCATCCTGCCTGTCAAATAGGAAGTTTTGCGTGTCTGTAAACAACTATGTCTCTTCATTCTGTCCAGTTAAATATGGTGTGCCTCAGGGGTCGGTCTTAGGACCCATTTTGTTTTCCTTGTATCTGCTTTATATTATCATCATTTCATATTATCCATAAACGTGGTATTTATTTTCATATATATGCTGATGACACACAAATATACTTGCCCGTCAGATCCACAGACCCTGGAATGCTGAGTTCACTTAACAACTGCCTTTGTGAAGTTAAAAAATGGATGTCAAATAATTTCCTCCAGCTGAACTCAGACAAAACAGAAATACTGGTCATCGGGTCCCAGCAGATGGCAAATCAAATACTGCCATCTGCTGGTTCCCTAGTAAATCACATTAAGCCTGTGGCAAAGAACCTTGGTGTTTGGTTTGATAGTAATTTAAATTTCGAGCATCACACCACAAAGCTTGTTCAATCATGTTTTAATCAACTTAGAAATATAGCAAAAATTCGATCTATGTTAACTTTTAAGACCATTTTACACGCCTTCATCTCATCAAGCCTGGATTATTGCAACAGCCTTTTCACCTGTTTAACCCAAAAATCTATTGATCGACTCCAGACTGTCCAGAACTCAGCTGCCAGGCTTTTAACCAGAACAAAGAAATATGACCACATTACTCCTATTTTAGCTTCATTACACTGGCTCCCAGTATGTTTTAGAATTGAATTTAAAATTCTATTGATCACTTTTAAAGCTCTTCATGGCCTCTCGCCTTGTTATATTTCTGACCTTTTAGTCCCATACACACCAGCACGTACCTTGAGATCCTCGGGCAGAGGTCTGCTGTCTGTTCCAGAGTCTCGACTGAAAACTAAAGGGGACAGAGCGTTTGCTGTCAGGGCCCCGAGGCTCTGGAACAGCCTGCCCGAGGAAATCAGGTCGACTGAGTCAGGGAACTCTTTTAAGTCCCTTCTTAAAACGTACTTTTATAGGAGAGCCTTTCCCGATCTTATTTGACTTTATTTTATTCCTTTTATTTTATTGTATTTTACTAATTTTTTTATTTATCTTAAACGTGTATTTTAGTCTTTTCAATATTTTCTTGCTTTTATCGTTTTTGTATTATTGTCTTTTGGGTATTATTGTCTTTACACTTGTTAAAGTACTTTGTAACTTGTTTTTGAAAAGTGCTCTACAAATAAAGACTATTATTATTATTATTGTTATTATTATTACCATGGTCTCAACAAAGAAGGCAACGTTAAGAGTTAGACAAGTTAACTTAATGTTAAATAACTAACTTCTTTATGTGAATTGTTGTCAGAGTCATTTTAATGCATCATACTTGAATAGATTTCTAGAGAAAAATCATTACTTTTACTCCCTTAGATTTGGATGCATTCATATTGCTACTTCACAAACATTACTTATTATTGTATGTATTCATGATCTGGTAAGAGCTGAAGAGAACGGTGGTCAGCTTGTCCGCTAGTCTGCTAGTGGTTTGTTATCCTACAGCAGTCACACATCCACATCATTGTTCAGAGCAGATTAGCTCCAGAAAAGCTACAGCGTAATGTTAGTAGTATGGTTAGCGGCTAATAATTACAGATGAACACTTATTGCAGCCAGTCTGGTCAAATACCAGGGCGCTTGAATTTGAATTTTACCATCATCAATATGTAAAGTTTATATATCATTTATATATGTCCAACGAGCGCCGCCTGGCTCTGCCATCCCTTCACACAAAGCAATCCCAGTCCCAGCAATTCTCATCTGTGACACCACGATGGTGGAACGAGCTACCACACGCCATCAGAGCAGGGGCGTCCCTCTCTAACTTCAAGAAGCTCTTGATAACTCATCTCTTCCGAGAACACTTCCTCTTACACAACACCTCTAACTCCTAACCTCTAACATCCACCTCCTATGCTCTTCTTCCCCTTACAATTCTCTTGTATTGATTGCACTTTTTTGATTCCTCCCTAGGTATTTACCCCATAAATGCCATACGTGCTTAGCTTTTATTAGTATTTATTGCTGCTCTTACTGGTATGTATTGTCAGTTATAGATCTCGTGCTGTATTTGATGCTCTGTTGTTCCTCAAATGTAAGTCAATTAGGATAAAAACGTCGAGTAAATGAGTAAATGAGTAAATGTAATGTAATAGTTGGCTAAAGCAGTTCTTTATTGAAGAAAAAATTAAAAATATCCATGATCATCTGCTCAATCAGGACAGTCATCATCTGTTGAACATTAAAAGTGTCTTTACTCCATCTAGCACTTCTTGATGTTGGAAAAATTTAACCTCTACTAAAATAGTGACATGAAATTCAGTAGTCTTTAAGACCTATTTAACTAGTAACTTAAACATTTGATTGGTGGAAGAGGATTGCCAAAGTGTTTTGGAATACTGCAAAGAGAACGTGGGATTTAATTAAAATATTTCTTACTTGTAATATGAAAAAGCAGCTACTATGAATAGTAGTGAAAGTGCCTAATAATCTTTACTTATAGTAATCCTAATACTAATAGTCCTTACTAAAGACTAAATAGCAAAACAGAAAAGTGACTTGTGAGACTCGTTCAGTTTATTCATTCCATGTTGTAATTTTAACAAATGTAAAACCTTTTTATTTCTATAGTGCTCATTCTTTTTATCAGAGTGGTTCTTTTTTGTCTTTCAGTCTGCACTACTGAGCTTTTTATTATTATTATTATATATTATTATTATTATAACAGTCAAACATGGTCACTTGAACTTAATAATAGTTGTTCCTAACCAAGGTTATTATAGTTTTAATTTTCCATCAGTTTTTATTTTAATTTCATTTAGACTTTTTGTTTTCAATTTCAGTTTAGTTTAGTTTTTAATGTGGGTTTGCTAGTTTAGTTTATTATTTATATATATATATATATATAATATATATATATATATATATATATATATATATATATATATATATATATAATTTTAGGCAAATTCCTGTTTTTGCAGAAAATAATAAATAAAATACAGTGGGTACGGAAAGTATTCAGACCCCTTTAAATTTTTCACTCTTTGTTTCATTGCAGCCATTTTCCAAAAATCAAAAAAGTTCATTTTATTTCTCAGTAATGTACACTCAGCACCCCATCTTGACAGAAAAAAACAGAAATGTAGAAATTTTTGCAAATTTATTAAAAAAGAAAAACTGAAATATCACATGGTCATAAGTATTCAGACCCTTTGCTCAGTATTTAGTAGAAGCACCCTTTTGATCTAATACAGCCATGAGTCGTTTTGGGAAAGATGCAACAAGTTTTTCACATCTGGATTTGGGTATCCTCTGCCATTCCTCCTTGCAGATCCTCTCCAGTTCTGTCAGGTTGGATGGTAAACGTTGGTGGACAGCCATTTTCAGGTCTCTCCAGAGATGCTCATTGGGTTTAAGTCAGGGCTCTGGCTGGGCCATTCAAGAACAGCCACGGAGTTGTTGTGAAGCCACTCCTTCGTTATTTTAGCGGTGCGCTTAGGGTCATTGTCTTGTTGGAAGGTAAACCTTCGGCCCAGTCTGAGGTCCAGAGCGCTCTGGAAAAGGTTTTCGTCCAGGATATCCCTGTACTTGGCCGCATTCATCTTTCCCTCGATTGCAACCAGTCGTCCTGTCCCTGCAGCTGAAAAACACCCCCACAGCATGATGCTGCCACCACCATGCTTCACTGTTGAGACTGTATTGGACAGGTGATGAGCAGTGCCTGGTTTTCTCCACACATACCGCTTAGAATTAAGGCCAAAAAGTTCTATCTTGGTCTCATCAGACCAGAGGATCTTATTTATCACCATCTTGGAGTCCTTCAGGTGTTTTTTAGCAAACTCCATGCGGGCTTTCATGTGTCTTGCACTGAGGAGAGGCTTCCGTCGGGCCACTCTGCCATAAAGCCCCGACTGGTGGATTGCTGCAGTGATGGTTGACTTACTACAACTTTCTCCCATCTCCCGACTGCATCTCTGGAGCTCAGCCACAGTGACCTTTGGGTTCTTCTTTACCTCTCTCACCGAGGCTCTTCTCCCCCGATAGCTCAGTTTGGCCGGACGGCCAGCTCTAGGAAGGGTTCTGGTCGTCCCAAACGTCTTCCATTTGAGGATTATGGAGGCCACTGTGCTCTTAGGAACCTTAAGGCAGCAGAAATTTTTTTGTAACCTTGGCCAGATCTGTGCCTTGCCACAATTCTGTCTCTGAGCTCTTCAGGCAGTTCCTTTGACCTCATGATTCTCATTTGCTCTGACATGCACTGTGAGCTGTAAGGTCTTATATAGACAGGTGTGTGGCTTTCCTAATCAAGTCCAATCAGTATAATCAAACACAGCTGGACTCAAATGAAGGTGTAGAACCATCTCAAGGATGATCAGAAGAAATAGACAGCACCTGAGTTAAATATGATTGTCACGGCAAAGGGTCTGAATACTTATGACCATGTGATATTTCAGTTTTTCTTTTTTAATAAATTTGCAAAAATTCTACATTTCTGTTTTTTTCTGTCAAGATGGGGTGCTGAGTGTACATTACTGAGAAATAAAATGAACTTTTTTGATTTTTGGAAAATGGCTGCAATGAAACAAAGAGTGAAAAATTTAAAGGGGTCTGAATACTTTCCGTACCCACTATATATCTTTCATACAGTATGGGGGAAGCTTTCATTTAGTATTCATAGACTATATGCGTGTCCAAGCAGGCACACACATACACACATAGAGGGCTTTGACCTTTTCACACTTTTTAATTTACCAGGCAACAGGAACAGCAGTTGATGGATACTTAACGGATGTGTTAAAATACAGTTTTAGGAGGAACGCCTGTATGGATCCATGTGTTTCCCAGTACAATTTCACTTTCCGTAAGTCATTGATTATTATCCATGTATCTGTGTGGATTTATCGGCTGATTGATAAGAAGAGTTATGAGCGGGTTGCTAGCTGGCATCTGTGCTAAAAGAATGTGCTGTTGTTTTGCAGCTGCTTAAAGCGAGCCGACCGTATGACTGACCAGCACACATTCAGTTCCTGTCCAGATAATGAACGCGCCTCGTTCTCATCATTCACACGTCGGAGAGTCGAGGGTTGCTTGAACCAGCCAGTTAAAGGAAAGTGTATAAACACACACACAAATATGATCCGACAGCATTTATTGTTTATTTCCATATACAAAAAGATAAAAATGAAATTCTTTTCTACAGTTATTTTAGTTATGCGTGTGTGTGTTGTGTGTGTGTGTGTGTGTGAGATAGAGAGAGAGGACTAGAACTACATTCATTCATACATTAATGATCCTGGCACTGGGTGGAGAGCGGAAGATAGAGAGATATACAATAGATTTATGAAAATAGATAAGAGAGAGGCTACACACACAAACACACACACAATTCGTTTTTTGTTTCCTAGGCAGATCTATGTTACAGTGATCATTACTCCTCAAAATGAAAATAAGAAAATAAAAATACCAACAGGAACCTTTGAACAGCATTACCACAGGATGGACAGTACCTGGGAAGGAGGCTTTTATTTTCTTTCTGCCCGGACATATATCTTCCACCCGCTGTCTATGACATATATATTTGTAAAGACTAAAACAGCTTCTCCCACACTTCTTCAGTCCAACAGACAGGGTTATTTTTTTGTTTTTTTTTTACAGAAATGAAAACCAGTTCTCACCTCGTCCACAGTCATACAGATTCTTTTTCTTTTTTTATAGCATATTTGTTACATCAGTAGTACAAGTTTGTCTCTGTGTTCTACAGTTGAGCTACAACAGTGAAACATAGGTACAAGATTTACATTTCACACCACCATCATCATCATCACTCTGGTGGAGAAGGATTGGCTTTTGTAAAGATGGCCGCCTCTCAGTTTCATGTGTAACGTCTGACAATACGAGCAATTTAAATGTTACTTCAGGTCAGGTTTTCGCTTAGAAAGAGAGGTTTGATTGAACAAGTAAAGATAAAACTTTCTTTCAGCAGACTTCTGCAGCTGCATGAATGAGCGTGTGAATTTAATTGTATGAGCAAATGTGAGACAAATATTAAGCAGATGATAGTTGGATTGTACAGAAATGCACTGCAGTAACCAAAGAAACACTGTAGACTTTATCTTTGTCATTTTAGGTTTTGTTTCTTAAGAAAACAAAAGATCTCACAGATTTAGCATCTCGTCCTTCAGAGATACAGATCTTGTTATCATGAGATATGAAGCCTTTCTCATCAGCGCAGCTGTGGTTGATGTGGTGCTCGGCTTGGCAACTCATTATTAACTCATAATACAAGAAAACCTTCCTTTGTTCAATCAAGCATGTTCATGGTTTTGGATGGCTCTCATAAGAAAGGCGTTCTATTACAACACAAACAATAAGAGCTAAACAGCAGTCCCATTTAACGGCGTTGACCCCTGCACCCTGCTTTCCTCTTACTGGCTAACCCTGGTCAGAGGCAGAGGTGTCGAAACTGTGGGACAGGACATTATATCAAAATAGGAAGCGGCCATCTTTACACACCTGTTTGTTCAGGATAACAAGGGAGAAACGAGTCATGTGACTCCTACACTGACCCTCCTCCATTCAACCCGGGGGGAGAAACAGCAGCACTTTGTTCATCACGACCCCTTCACAACATGCCCAGGAAACCCCTTGCGTCTGTTCTGATCAATCAAAGCCCTGAATCAGATTTCAAACGAGTCAGGTTGGAAACTAAACCTGCGTGTATGTAACATTCACACATTTATCTGCATTATTTATTCCTCACTTCATCAACTACTGGAACATTGCACAGTTCAGGTTTGAGAGGCTCCCACCTCCTCTTGGAGCGAGAGGTTCGATTTGAAGAGTAAAAGGTTTTGGTTTTACCTTGTGGAAGCATTAGCTGTGTAACACTGATACCAATCTGTCAGCTTCAAATGGCACATAACTGGTTCCACTTTATGATCTAATGTTAGAAGGTCTCTCTGATCTCCACTAAGTTTGGAGTAAAACTCATCAAAATATGAATAAAAAGACGCACGACGCTCTGCAGCAGGAGCTGAGGAAGGTTTCACAAAGTAAAGGTTTTGTTAATATGTACTACAGGACACGTTAAACTGCCATCCTACCTTTCACTAAAGCCCATGTTTACTAAAACAACAAAGATCTTTAGACATTCAGAAGAAATCAACAAGCGGGGACTTCTTGATTTCTCCTTACAGGCACTTGACTGGCCGACAAACATGGAAGCATTACTTGCACAATAAGTGAAAACAAGCCTTTAATGGTGACTTTTAATTTGAAATGCTGTGAAAGCAGAAACCTGAGGAACGCTGCTCGCTGTGTCCTCCCACTCTTTAGCATCGCAGCCAAACAACGCCATCATCACACTGTAGGATAAATAAAAGCCCTGTTGTGTTATATGTAATATGTAAACCTCTCCTACCTCACGCCCAATGTTAGCTGGGATCACCTTCTGCCACCTACAAGCTCAGCTTTAACTCTGACTTCACTTCTGACAGCGTCACCAAGCTTCATAAAGACATCTGCTGCATGCTGGACTGGATTAGATTGTACAGGTGCGCCTAATTAAGTGGCCACTGATTCAGACGGTAACAAAACAGGTTTGTGTAAATGACCTTGGTGGTATGGTAGTTTTAGTACCGGTTGTATTATAGGACCAAACTCTGTCAGCTGAAACGTCCAGTGTACGATGGTGGGAGTAGTGGCTTAGTGGATAAGACTGAGCAAGACACTTGGCCCCTCGGTGCTCCTGAGGGGTGCGACCTCTGACATATATAGCAGCTGTAAGTCGCTTTGGGCAAAAGCTAAATGAATAAATGTAAATGAAGTTGAGCAGGAGGACTCAGACGACAACAGCGTTTCCTTTATGAAGTGCCGCCATGTTGACTTTGATCCGGCAGATAACATCCTTCACTCTGAGTCGTCTCTTTTCACAGCTCGCTGTACATTTAGTCACCATAAAGACTCTAAGGTAGCAGTTATTCCTCAGAGGGTTTGTGTAGCGTTAGCCAACTCAATGCTAACAGTGCACGCTAACTCTGAGTTAAAATTGTTTACATGATCTGTAGTTGAAAAAAGAGTTTTGGAGAGACTTTATTGACATGAATTGAAAGAACATCCGTATATTTAAATAGTTATTTTCTGCCTCAGTTTGAACGTCACCTCATGAGGGGAAACATCTGCTGTTCAAAATGAGCGCAATGTTAGCAACACATTGGTCCCCCTTTTTGTTTTAGCCACTGGTCACTGTGTGATGCTAACAATGCTGACAGATTTTTTAACCCCCCCCCCAGTGTGACATGTTTCTGGTCAATGTTTCCTTTAAAATGTTGATGTGAACGACAGGTGAGCTGTTTGTTAAGGATTTTGGTTTCTAGTCCATGCATGTGAGAAGGATCCTGCGTTTCTCCTCCCGAAACCCTGAACGATAACGTTGCCCTAGTCTTCCCAACGTCGCGGACCTCGCATACCGTTTCTGCCTGTGTGGCTCTAATGAGGTAATATGTTCCTGAAAACACCTGGAAACACCTGGATCTGAGTCAGTTCCTTTGTTTGTCAGCATCGTCTGTGAAGGTTATGCGTCACGTCGAAGTGGATAAGGGTTCAAAAATACATTCAGAATACTGTTTCAAGAGTTTAAATTATTGCAAGCATTAAATATCTTAAGATCTGTGTCATCCAGAGTCAAACGAGGCCCAACACAAGTTTGGTTCCTTTAATCGACCATTTCCTTTAGTTTGAATCAGTTATTCTAAATGTATTGTCATATAAATGTCCTGTGGTGTGATGCGCAGGAAAACTTTACATTTACAGGAAGGACGGAAGTGACGTGAAGGTGGAGGCTGGTGATGAAGGACAGAATAAAGAGTGGAGGAATGAAAGAAACGAGGATTCATTTGATGGAATGAGAGAAGACAAAACGAGAGGTAAAGAGATAAAAGAAAAGAAAAACGTGAGGAAAGGACAAGTGAAAAGACGAGAAGGTAAAAGAAAAGCTGGCGTGATCACAGAGAAAAAGGATGCCAAAGTCTTGTCAGGTGAAGACAAAAACAAGAAAGGAGACAAGAAGACAAACAGATGAGAAGAGGAAAGGAAAGAGGTAGCAGAGATTATAGAAGGAAAGGAAACAAGCGGTAAGAGTTCAATTCAGACACGAGTGGAGAGGCTGAGAAAGGAGACGAGAGAAGGAATAAGGAAACAATAAGTGAAGTGGAGGAGACGAAAGGTGAAGGGAGGTTTGCAAAGAGAAGGAAGGTCACGAGGAGACAGGATGATGAAGTAGTCCAGCTCAGTCCAGGTGCTTTTCTGATATCGGCAGTTCAGTTCAGTCTAAAAAAAAAAAAAAAACACTAACTATTTACAACGTAGAGGTTCGAGTCTCGCTGTGACCTGGTGGCGTTCCTTCTTCAATCAGTTTGGAGATTTTACGTAAAGTAAAAAAATTAACCTCTCTAATCAAAGAGTCAAAGAAAACAACAAAGAATAAAAAGCTCACGATAAAATATTATGTGACTACAAGTCATTATTAACGCAACTAATAAAATATAGAAACTAACACTTAGAAAAGTCTTCTGAGGTATTTCTGGTGTACTGAGGTGATCTGTGGTTCATGAGCAGTATTGTTTTGACGTTTTTTTTCTCTCCATCTTTTCACTCGTTTATTAGTCGTCGTTCTTTCACGCGCCCGAACGCCCGACGCTCCTCAAACGCCTCCTCTCGCCTCACTGACTTCGTACAAAGACAGAGTTGCATGTGTTCAATGCACCGAAAGTCAAATTAATAAAAAAGGAATATACAGAAATATATTCATCTTTGAGTTTGAATCATCATCATCATCATCATGGTGAGCAGCAGCATCATCGTAGACATTCACTGTTACATGTATGGCATCACAGAAGGGACATAAACACAAAAACATGCAAATACAACAATTAAAAACATCATTTTGTTTCCAGGTCTTATTGTTAGCAATGACGCTCGTGTTTTAACACAAAGAATGAAGCCCGTTTCTCCACTGGCCTCTTTCAAGCCGGTTTCTGAGGCAACACACGGACGCCTCAGGTTTGGTCCCGGTTAAAGGAAAAAAAAACAAGTTAAGAGGCAAGTAAGGAGGTGACTGATGACCTTTAACCTGTGCAAACCACCAGGCTGCAACACCACAGAATCAGTGATGTTCTTTAGAAATATACTGGAGGAGGCGGGGCTTACTGGCAAAAGTCAAACACGATGGAAGCTTCCACATTCACATCATCAGTGAGCCTAATTTAAAGATCATTCTGGTTTCCATGTTTCTTATGTTTAGACTCAAACTAGCAACATGTCTGACATCCTGTCTACGGCTTTGAGCTCGGAGCCCATTTGTTCCTCCTGAAGGCGTAAATCTTTAAAAACGCTTCAGAGATAAACAGTTTCATGTTTTAAAAGGCTCAGTAGTTTCCTGGAGCAGCTGATCGGTGTGGTTTCTATCGGACAGGGGACTATTTTCAGAGGCGGATGAATCCACATCCGGTGCTCTCGTGAGTTTTTGTGATAAAGTACAGCGTGTGTGTTAATGGTGCAGCAGTGAAGGTCACTGATGGGTTTAATGCTGGACGGGTGATACAGTCAGTGATGGTTTGAGTCTGAACGTGACTGATATACATACACGGCATGTGTCCTTTAATGAGCTAAAGACAATCGCAGAGCTAATAAATCAAAAGAATTTCTATAATCAGATTTTAAACTGATTCCTGCAGTGTTGCTGCTCAACCAGAAGGTGGCGATGTTGAAAGGTAACAGAACTGATGAGGTCAAAGGTCAAAGGCGCTTCACTCACCTCCAGGAAATACACAAGCAGACAGAGAAAATGAAACAATTAGCACGTACAGTATAAAAATCAAAATAGAAACAAGAAGTCACATCATGTGACTGTTGTGTTCACATTGTACCACTCACACGCTCACTCACGCTCTCACTCTCGCTCTCACTCTCGCTCACTCTCACACACTCGCTCTCACTCTCGCTCACACTATCGCTCTCACACTATCGCTCACACATGCTCTCACTCTCGCTCACACGCTCTCACACTCACACGCTCTCACTCTCACACGCTCGCTCACACGTTCTCGCTCTCACACTATCGCTCACACATGCTCTCACGCTCACACGCTCTCACTCTCACACGCTCGCTCTCACTCCCGTTCTCGCTCACACTCCCGTTCTCGCTCACACGCTCGCTCACACACTCTCACTCTCACGCTCGCTCACACACGCTCGCTCACACTCTCACACGCTCGCTCACACTCTCACACGCTCGCTCACACTCTCACACGCTCGCTCACACTCGCTCACACTCTCACTCTCACACGCTCGCTCACACTCTCTCACACTCAAACTGACCTGAATGCATGAACTACTCTATGCATCATGAGGTCTTGCACCATTTCAAGGGTAACGTGTTTCCCCTTGTTTGGGCACCTTGCAAATTACATATTCAGGACAGCCAATAGGCTTTTAGCACCCTCAGATAAGCCCACTCCCACCAGTTGTTGGCCCCGCCCTCTCCCGACTGCGGAAACTTGCGGCCGGAGTCGCGTCACATCGAATTCCCTCCCCCAACCCCTCCTGTAGACCTGGTTACCTGAGAAGTTTTATTTCCGAGCCAACCAAAATACTGTGGTTGATCGCAGTCAGCCAATCAAATCTCTGCATGCAAGACGTCTGCCTCCTGGTTCCTGAAAAGCAATCCTGTCAGACTTCTCTCAGTCTTGAACCTCAAATTATAACAAATAACGAGAGAGAGAAAACGGAAACCTTAACATTAAAAACAGACACTGTCCAGTCTTTCTGATTTTTGTTTTTCGCGTCTTTCCCTCTGACATCACTTCCTGTTTCCTGTGTTTTGGATACAACCCGTTGGATCCGAAGATTTATCGTGTGTGAATAGTAGTGTGTGGTCACAGAAATAAGTCCAAGAAAAGGTAGAAAAACAAATGTTGTAAGGTTCGCTGTCGCTATTTGTTGTGTAACAGTCATCGCGTTCCTACAAGGGTTTTGCAGCATCGTAGTAAAATAAATCCCAACGGTAGGCTGATGGTAGGTGGTTGCAGAGTTGCCAGGAAGGTGGATAAGTCCCGAACCAGAGAACGAGTAGAAGAAGTCAGCAGAGAGAAGAATAAACGAAGAAAATGGTAAAAAATTTGCGAAAGTAATGAAAGTCGTCGCTGAGGTACCTGGAGAAAGAAGAGCATTCACTGAGTCGGGACCTGAACGCGTTTCAGTGTTGGGTTTTCCATGTGTGTATGTTGGTTTTCACATAAAACACATAGTCGGTTAAAAAAAGACACAAATTATATATATTATATATATATATATATATAATTTTAAAAAAAGGAAAAAAAAAAGAAGACACAAATGACTCAATACTGAGGCAAACTTGAGGAAAACGAGGACGTGTGCTGGTAATATTTGTCCAAATGGACGAAGAAAAGAAGAATAAGAGTCCAAAAAGTCCAAAGAGATCAAATAGCAGCTGCTTTCACGCCGTACTTGTGATTTAGGTTGTAAAACTCCGCTGAGAAAAGATGATGTGTGTGTGTGTGTGTGTTTTTGTGAATTCGGTTGTTTTCACAGGAAGTTGAACCGAGCTTCAGGGAAATCACCGGCAACGTCAGGCCTCAAAAGTTTTTTTATGTGTGTTTTCTTCAGATTTTCTCCTCATATACTGGACTCTTTGGGCGGTAGGTCCACATTCGTTACCATAGTAACAGGCGCGAGCGAGGAGACCAGCAGGGCGTGGTGGTCGGAGGTAGGCGGGGAGATGGTGGCGGTGAGGCGGCGGATCTGGGAGATCCTCTCCTCCACGCAGCCGGCCGACAATCGAGCCTCGGCGTCGTGATCCCAGCACTCCTCCGCCGTCTCACAGACGTGAGCCAGGCCCTGCAGACAGCAGCACCAGGAAACACCTTCAAACTCAACGACTCTTTTCTAACAACGTCACAGCACCAAAAGAAGTGACACTTTCATTTTCTTTGGAGGGAAATACACTGAATATTATGAGACTTCAAAATAAAGGCACAAACATTTAAATTGTTATAACAAATATTTGTATTGTGAAAGGCAGACAATTATTAAGGACTACAAATAATGATATTTTTCATAGTTTTTACTTGCTGATTACTTTCTCGATTGACTGATGAATAGATTGATCCCTAAAACAGCAGTAAATATTGATAAATGTCAATCACAGTGTCCCAGTTCCAATATTAAAACGCTGTATTGTAATGTGCACCCTCACTGATAGAAATGAGGTGGACAAAATAATAGAAACAGCATGCTCCAGAATATACACACTCCATTTCCAGAAACGTTGGGATATTTTCCAAAATGCAAAAAGAAATCTATGATTTCATGTGAACCTATATTTAAAAAGATTTTCAGTAGTTTCACTGCCCAGTTTAATGGCCAAAGGCTCAGTCTTTGCAAGTACAACAACAACAATTTAGAGTTGCCACTGAAGGCCTAGGCTTTGGGGAAGACCCAGGACTAAGTGGATTATATCTCCACACTGGTCTGGGAACGCCTCAGGATCAGTCAGCTCTGCTTAATGTGGCGCTTGAAGACGGACGGACGGACTGATGGACAATTACACTGGTCAGTAAAACTATTGAAAATCTTTGTACTTTTGTAAGTTAAATAAAGGTTCATGTGAATTAACAAATCCCAGAATTTTGTTTTCATTGAATTTTGGAAAATATCCCAATTTTTCTGGACCGATATTTAATCCGGTGATCTCACTGAGATCTAGACAGGCTTGAGTTCAGCAGAGAGAACGACAAACAAACGTGGCCAGACAAACAACGGCCCGATCACAGACATCAACAAACAGATTCACTGATCAGAAAACCAGACTGATCACTGTAACTTTCATGAAGGAGGACTTGTTACAGGACTGCTGGCTTCAGCTACGAGTTCCTAATAAAGTGGCCGCTGAGTGAATGCGTGTGTTTGTGTGTGCACACACTCACGCTGTGTTTTGAGCCAGAGCTCTTTGAAGGCCGGTCTCATCTTCTTGTGTACGACGACTTCCTGCAGGTCCTCCAGTGACGGATGCTGACCGACCTCCTCCTCAAACGGCAGCATGTACTCATCCACCGGACCTGTATCGTCACGAGAGTCGGGGTGTATCACGATTCATTAAGACACATGCTTTTCTTTCACACCTGTCGATTCCTGAGATCACAGTTCACAATAGGGCAGCTTTTCACAGCTGCACAGGAGGGACGTGTTTGAGATAAAGTGTGTGTGTGTTACCGTCAGCAGCCCTGCAGCGGGACACCAGCTCCCACAGAACCAGACCCACGGCGTACATGTCGATTCGGAGGAAGGCGTCTCGCTGGAAGTTGATGGCTCCTTCTAAAACCTCTGGAGCCATGTAACGCCTGGTCCCGACCTGCAGACACGCACCCCAAGAAATGTTCAGACCCTCGTCTGTGTCGTGTTCTTAAAATAATATAAGTGAGACAAACTGCGAGCTGAACTTGAACTCCTCCTAACCCCTCACATATCCCACAATGCCTTGCGAATCAACACCTGGCTCCCGTGGTCTAAGGTCGGGCATTAACACATCCACAACAACAACTCAGAGCAGCTCACCTGTCCGTGCGTCTCTCCAGGTGGTTTCCCCGGCTCGAAGGAAACGGCAAGACCGAAGTCACCGATCACCGCCGTGAGGTCCGAACGCAGCATGATGTTCTTACTCTTAAAATCCCTTAGAGACACAGAGAGAGAGTCGAGTACATCAAACCAGGTCTGAAACAGCTGTTTGACAAACTATACAAGCAGTTTCCTATTTTTCTACAGGCACATAAACGCAGCATGAAGACGTCTTTTTAAACCAGCCCCTGCCCTTAACTTCACCACCAAACAACTTTTAACACGATCGATATTAAAATAGTGCTGCTGAGATGAAGAGATAAATACGTGTTTGTTAGAGATAGAGAATCAAAGAGCATGTTAGCCGACTTTATGTTTTATCCTCTAAAACAAATTAATTACGTTTCACATGCTGACATGTGAGCTGGTGCCGTCAACTTCCATCAACCCATTTCCAGACGATTATTTCAAAGGTGTGTGAAGCTCAACAACATTCAGCACACATAACACGCACATATAAACCTAAACAGATTTGTTTTCTCACACCGTTAACTGCAATCACAGTTTCTGACGCTCTGAAAGCTTTTGTTTGTTTGTTGCATGGTGCTTTCACTGAAACCACTAACACAATGTGGAAAAGTTTCTAACCCTCGACACAGTTCCAGAACAATGGCAGGTGAAGCTTCGTGACCTTAAAACTTCCTTCGGTGAGCTAAAGCAGGAGAAGCGGGCAGACCTGTGAGCGATGGCCGGCTTAGGTCCTTCTCCTTTCTTTTGGGGGATGTCTTCGTGGAGGTAAGCCAGGCCGCACGCCATCGACTCGGCTACGTGACACAGCTCGGTCCAGCTGATGATGTTTCCCTTCAGGAAGTCTGACAGAGAGCCCTGCAGAGAGACCCAGTTTGTACACTCTTCATTCTGAATCACACAGTCAGCTCACACGTGATCGTAAAAAAATTAAATACTATAAGAAAGTAAACCTTTAAAAAATTACAAATGAAACCTTCCTAATTAAAAAGTAACCTTTCTAAGTAAGTAAGTAGTACTTAAACCTAATTAAACAAATTAAACCTAATTAAACAAATTAAACCTTTCTAAAATTAAAAAATTAAACCTTTCTAATTAAAAAAAAATTAAAAATTAAACCTTTCTAATTTAAACAAATGAAAAAATTAAATCTTTCTACTTAAAAAATGTAAAAAATTAAACCTTTCTAAAAAAAAAATTAAAAAATTAAACCTTTCTAATAAAAAAAATTAAAAAATTAAACCTTTCTAATTTAAACAAATGAAAAAATTAAATCTTTCTACTTAAAAAATGAAAAAATTAAACCTTTCTAATTTAAACAAATGAAAAAATTAAATCTTTCTACTTAAAAAAATTTAAAAAATTAAACCTTTCTAATAAAAATAATAAAAAATTAAACCTTTCTAATTAAAATAAATGAAAAAATTAAACCTTTCTAATTTAAACAAATGAAAAAATTAAATCTTTCTACTTAAAAAATTTAAAAAATTAAACCTTTCTAATAAAAAATAAATAAAAAAATTAAACCTTTCTAATTAAAATAAATGAAAAATTAAACCTTTCTAATTTAAACAAATGAAAAAATTAACCTTTCTAATAAAAAAAAAATAATAATAAATCTTTCTACTTAAAAAAAAAAAATAATAATTAAACCTGTCTAATAAAAAAATAATTAAAAATTAAACCTTTCTAATTTAAACAAATTAAAAAATTAAACCTTTCTAATTAAAAAAATGATTCGCATTGAATGAGTTTCTCAGTTGAAGACGTAACATTTGCTGGCGCATCGATTCCCAGCTGTAAAAGTAGCAATGCTGATCTCCCCTCTTCCTCCCCCCCCCCCCTTTCCTCCCTCCCTCCCCTCTCCCTCACCCTCTCGTGGAACTCGGTGATGATCCACAGTTCGGCCTCCAGGTGACTCCCTCGTTTCTCTGCAGCGATGTACCTCAGGATGTTCTCGTGCCTCATACCTGGAGTAAGGAACATGTCTCGCTCGTTCTGCCACGACTCCTTATTCTGTCAGGAGGAGGAAGAGGAGGAGGAGGATGAAGAGGGGATATGAAGCCGGTTCCAGACATATAAACGGCACACAGAGGAGCGATCAGCGAGAAAACAGCTGAACCTGAATGGGGAAGATCTTGACGGCCACGTGTTCGTTCATAATCTGGGCCTTCCAGACGCAGCCGAAGCGCCCGCTGGCCTTCACCTCCAGCAGCTGCAGAGGCTTGAGACTCACCAAGGGGGAGCCGGGAGGAGGACCGGGATCCTGGAGGACACGGAGAGGAGAGCCGGGTTTGGTTTCATCACTATAGTTATAACATGCAGAATATCTTTGATTCTGCTGCATTCAATTACTCAAACGTGTCAGAGACTCTGAGACTCGGCTGCACACTGGTGTCCTGTGAGAGGTCAGAAGATGATTAGCCGATTGCTTTGGCATCAAAGGTTAAAAATCAATCAATCGCCATACTGATTTTTACTAAGAACCTTCACCTGTAACTAAAGCTAGCGGGTAAATGAAGAGAAAAACAGGAATAAAATGGAAATACTCAAGTAAAAGTACCTTCAAGTTCTACTTAAATAGTGTACTTGAGTTAATATAGTTACATTTACACTTTTATCCACAGTGATAATAAATACTAGTTAGAGCTGTTGAAGAAGTAAGAGTTACAGAAACAGTGCAGTCAAAACAAGAAGTGCACGTCAGAGAGCACAGGAAGTGCACGTCAGGTGTTTTAAGAGGAAGTGGCGCCCCTGCTCTGATGGTTACTTCAACAGCTACACTGGATGTAACGAACACGCAGTAAAACAGCTCACATATATTTCTGTCCCGCTGATGTTTATTGTTGGTATTTACTGGATGTGCTTTTGTTTCATTGTTGTTTGCAGCTGAGAGACAAACAGCTGCAGTACCAGCATCCCGCCCCCAGAGGGAGCCGTGACACCGTGTCACCACTTTCAAATGTAGACGTTCAACATGAGGTCAATGTTCCCTCCCTCCCTCCCTCCCTCCCTTCCTTCCTTCCTTCCTTCCTTTCCCTCCCTCCCTCCTTTCCTTCCCCCTGCAGGATCATTAGTACTTTCCAGGGCTCTGACACCGACTCTGTATCTCAGTCCAAATATCTCCTAATTGATGATTCTCTCTTCTCACATTCAGCAGTTGGAGGCGGAGCAAAAGGAGGCGTGTTGCTGCAGCCTTTATGTCGGAGCTGGACTTCAGCAGTATTATCTGCATGCACGTCTAATTCAAAGACCAACAGTGTTGGAAACAGAGACCTGGTTAAATAAAGGAGGGAGGTTTAGGGGGCGTGTACCTCCGTGAGGTCCACGTGTCCGTACGGAGGTTTCCGGTGTCGGTACATCCAGACGGCGGTGAGCAGAACGACGGACAGCATGGTGACGGGCAGCAGGCAGTAAACCATCACGTTTAACACGCCGACGCCGTGGGGCGGGGCTTTGATCACTGACACACACAAACAAACATTTATTTATTTATATTCAAATGCACAAATAAATGATTAGAAAAGATACGGAGGAAAGACGTGACACAAACTCACGCGGCCCGGTGGCGTCAGGCAGGTGTGTGAACCTCTCGTTGCAGAAGTTTCCTTCGCAGCAGCAGAAGAAGACCTGAGGACTCTCCTCTGTGGCCACGCACTCCTGCCTGAGAGACGGAGAGAGGACCCGGTCAGACAGACAGACTAAGTTTTTTAAATGTTTTGCGTAATCGAGACAATCACTTGTGAGAAAAAGGAAATGAGTGTGTAAATATATATAAATAATTTGATAATGGATGAAAAAAAAGAGATTTATTGATGAGGTAGCAGCTTCTGCCGAGGAGATATTCAGCGTCTGAGCGAGATAAGAGAGACGGGGAGCTTTCTGACGTCTCGTTCATCAAGCAGCAGCTGGAGCTCGTCCAGCGTCGGTCCAGAGCCGCCCGCCTCCCTCCGCTACACCTTCAGGCGCAGCAGCAGCAGCAGGATCCTCCATCGCCGCTCGCTCCCTCCCGCTCCTTCTCTCCTCCTTCCCATCATCCTCTCCTGTCCGTCCTTCCAGGAACAGAACAAAGGGAGCGCTCGCTAATCCTGGTGACGACAGAGCAAAGCCTTCTGGGATACCAGGGCCGAGCCTGTCCTCACATGACCCCACACTTTCCCCTCATCTCTCTGTGAGGAGGACGAGGACCAGAAAGCCGGGCTGATACTAGTACTACAGATACTAGTACTGATACTAGTACTGATACTACTGCTGATACTAGTACTACAGATACTAGTACTACTGCTGATACTAGTACTACAGATACTAGTACTACTGCTGATACTAGTACTACAGATACTAGTACTACTGCTGATACTAGTACTACAGATACTAGTACTACTGCTGATACTAGTACTACTGCTGATACTAGTACTGATACTACTGCTGATACTAGTACTGATACTACTGCTGATACTAGTACTGATACTACTGCTGCTACTAGTACTGATACTGCTGCTACTAGTACTGATACTGCTGCTACTACTGATACTACTACCGCTACTGCTGATACTAGTACTGATACTGCTGCTACTACTGATACTGCTGCTACTACTGATACTACTACCGCTACTGCTGATACTAGTACCACTACCACTACTGCTACTACTACTACCCCTGCAGGTACAACTTCTAGTATTAATACAACCAGCACTGCGACTTCTTTTACTACTCAAACTACTACTATTGCTACGCTGCTGCTATCGGAGCTGCTGAGACCATCAGCTTCGACTTCCATCGCACTGCGGCGTCTTGTGGTGACAGATGCTCTCCTGTCTTTATCTGCTGGGTAGTAATGTTAGCGTGAAGCTTCTCTGGCAGCTCTGGAGATCGGGTACGGTGAGCTCCGCTCCGTCCGTCTTCTTCGCCGTAGTCTAAACTGCCGAGGGAGTCTTACCGGCAGAGCTGCCAATCAGCCGGCGTCTGGGGAGCGCTGAGTAATCCAGCCGCCAGTCTGGCAGCAGGTTGACCCAAATAGCAGGTTTGTTCCTGAAGCCTTGGAGGGAAATGCGCAGCCTCTCAGCTGTGTCGGGGGAAACGTCTTCAGCTCCTCGTTTTAAAAGAGACGTTTCTCTTCTAGTCTCTGGAACTGATCTTTCACGCCTGGTTATTGAGGAGAGCAGAAGTAGCAGCATCGTGTAAAGTGCTGCACTCCTCCTCGCGCTGCTGCCGGTCGCTTGTGAAGCTGCTGATCCATGAAACTGCAGCTCCTTCTGGACGGAGCACGAAATGTCTGAATGTGAATGTGCATGAAAAACTCTGACACTCGAGGAAAAACAGACGGAGGAGGATTCCTGCGATCTGCCCTGAACACATCCTTTCATGCAGCTCCGTTTGGGTCTTTTAGATGAACTTGTTATTAAAGCAGCTCTAAAATATGTTTGAATCTTTGCTCTTTCTCTTCTCGCTGTACTGGCAGGATGTTCTCCACGTGTACTCTGTAATACTTTCACTGTTTGCTGCCTTTGTGTGCTCTTGGAAATGTCAGAAATTGGAAGTTAATAACTTTGAAAACAAAAAAAGACTTCAGGGAATCATTCTGACACGAGGACTTTATTTGTGAACGCTTTCTTCAGCTTTCTTCAGAAGCTTTAGCCCAATAAGGCTGATTAGACTGGACGTGGCTGTGGACTCGTCTCATTTCCACATCAAGTCCAAAGTCTGAAGAAGTGGAACATGGTGGCTTCAACATGACTGATTAATCTGCTTGTATGAAGTTGTACATTTGGAACATTTGTTCATGAAGCTGAAGACCTCTGATGCAGACGATGTCATCTGAAACATTTAGTGTGCGACATCCTCAAAGGTTTGTGATTCAGAAAACTCTGAAAATGACACTTTCTCTTCCAGAAATATCCAGAAACCAGATTACATGTTACTAGTTTTGTATTAGCTAATAAAATAAAGATATAAAAACCAAATGACTGCTGCCACCACAGGCACAAACGTGCAGCAGGGTAAATAAGAAACCTCCCTCTGATTCTGCAGCACAGCATGTTGTGATGTGGTGCATTAGCCTGACGAGCTAACGGTCAGTAATGGATCAGGCTGAAGTTCTTTCTGCCCCCTGATTCAGGGAAGGCTGAAAACCTGCAGGATTTATGACATCACGACTACTTTGGAGCCAATCAGGGCCCAGTGTGAAACCATAAACGTGATGTGGAAATGTGAACACTGAGTGTTTTCAGGGATGCAGGACACGTGTGTTGTACCGGTCGTAGCAGTTGAAGTCGTCCAGCCAGCAGCCTTTCTTCACCAGCTCGATGGAGCCCGAGTTGTTCCTCCAGGAGGCGTAGCAGTGCGAGCGCTTGTCCTTCTCGTCCTCGCAGCGCTCCAGCCCGCTCTGGTTGGTCTTCTCGATCTCGTAGTTGACGTTGTAGTACAAACACTCCCTGGTGTCGGCCTCCCCGTGGCTCAGCCCTGCAGAGACACAGACAGTCATAACACAGTCCTCGCCTCCCCGCTGGAGGAAGTGAAGCTGCTGTAGGCCTCGAGGATGCCTCGGCAGCGACTATCAGAAACGCCATTAGTGCGTCATCACGCTTATCAAAGCAGGCAAAGAAGAAAGAGGAGGCATAATGAGACGACGGCAACAGGTGAGGAGCTCGTTCCCTCGCTAGCTCCACCTTTCACCTCTCCTTCACTTTTTCTGTCTCTCCTCCTCCCTCCATCTCACTTTTCAACACCCTCGCTCGCTCTTCTCCTCCTGAGACACAGGGAGAGAGAGAGAAGGAGGTGTTTTCAGGTAACTGGAGCTTCAACACACACCGAGCTGCAGGAAGTTATGGCCGCCAGATGTGACCTTTGACCTCTGCGGTCACACAAGAACGAGGTCATCCCTCCTCTCTACACACCACTTCCTGCAGCGGCGCCGATGGTGTCGGCTTAAAACAAATAAAAAAACATCAACACGCCAAGGAACACGTGACGTCGCCTTCGTGTGTGCGTGTGACGTCGGTGATAATCTACAAAGTCACTGCACGATCACATACAAAGTACAATATCTCAGAGAAGTACAGCGCCTGAGTAAATGTACTTCACAGCCCTGAGGAACCGAGCAGGAAGAGAAGAAGAGACGGACGGTTTGAAACTGACTGAGGATGAAGATGAAGATGAGCAGACAGAGCAGGTTTGGCAGCGTTCATGGTGACAGATGTTACAGCCAATCTGTGCACGAATTGTTGCTAGGCAACCGGAAATGTGGTAGTATTCACTGCCCCCCCCTCCCCAGCTGTGAGCTGACAGTAGTACAGTAACAGTAAGTACTGCTTCTATAAGTGAGCTGAGTCCTGATCCATTACAGAGAACCAAGAGGGACCCGACTACAGTCTGAAGGTCAGAAAGGGGCCCGGGGTAATTCATGCATCTCAGTTTAGACCTGCTGCATGATGGGATCACTGACAATCACTAAGGTAGTACTGATGCCTACTACTAACTGTACTGCAGTAGTACTCTGTAGTACTCTAACATGCACACAGGAGTTCTGCAGTACTGTTAGCAGTTAGCGGTAGCTCATCAGTATTCTGGACGTCGACTGGTCACCATGGAGACCTGTGAGCCAATGGGCCGGGCAGCTGTCAGTGTGTGTTTCACTTGACATTTAGTCCAACTTCTTTTTTGATTAAAAAGCGAGTTAAAGAAAGTTCAGGAAGCCGAGACCACTTCTGTTGAAACAACACACACACGAACACACTAACATGTGTCGGCCTGTGAAAACCCTGCCTGCATTTAAACGGACAGTTCAGACCTATTAACATGAGGTGTAGGGTGGGGGGGGGGGGGTACAGCAGAGTATCGCGATAGTTTCCGTGGCATCATCGTATCGATACACGGAGGTCAAGTATCGATCTTTTATTATATGAATTGTACATGAGAATTTTACTTTTTAGTACTAAAATAATGAACTCAGTTGCTTTTTCAGTCCACGAGAAGAAGAGCTTTTCTTTGGGGACACAATTTGAAGCAATGATATCGTATCGTGACATAACTGTCGCGATAATATCGTATCGGGTCCTCTGGTGATTCCCACCCCTAATGAGGTGTCCCATGTGTTCATCCTGTTTGTGTTTGGAGACACAACAACAAACAGTTCCATCCTGTTTCTTCTTAACCTTCATTGAACTAAGAAGTCACATTTAGATCGAAACTTCTTTTACAAGTGAGACCGAGTCAAGACAGCAGGCTCGATCAGATAACAACAACAACGTTAGGTACAACAATACAATACACGGTGTATATTGATTCTGCAGCCGGCTGGATTTACCAGTTCTGATCTGACAGCAGAAACTTTAAACTGAAGCCAGCTGTTTGACCTGAGAGTATGACTGCTCAAAAAGTTGTGATGAAATGTGGTTCAGACCTTTATGGTCCCCTCAGGATGAACTGGGATAACTTTTCCTCCAGCGCCACCATCAGGTCAACACTTTGCTTTCTGAGCTGCAGAACTAAAGACTTTCCCATCAGCCTCACAGAGCTGCTAGCTGAAACCATCCCTTGTTCCTTTAAAAAGTGCAGGTCCAGTTCCTGAAGCCCCTGAAAAGGTTCTTGGTCCCCTGGGAAAGTTCTCGAGGTGGAACTTTTAACGTCTGTTTGTTCTGCCGCCTTTAAGAGACACGAGTAGTTTGTGCTTATTTTTCACACTGAGCTGTAAAGTCAACATTGGGAACTACAGTCTCACCTGGATCTAGATCTGGATTCGGGGCACAGGCTGCCTCCACCTCCTCTGGTCTGGGGTTAGAAACCATCTGCTGACCTCAGAGCAGATCTAAACAGGCTGTGGTGTTTTTCCAGCCACAGCAGCTTCCCTCTAACTCCAAACCATCAAACCACAACTACACCGTCTGAGCAGAGACACCAAGAAGCTGCAGGGACACAGAGGGACCAGGTCTCAGTACGTCTGCAGCAAACAGCTTCTGCCCTGAAGCTAAATCAGGACCAACGACGGGCATAAAAAGATCCGCAACGAGAGAGTTTCAGCGGTGAATCAGAGAATATATGATTAGATTTAGCAGGAGGTCTGAGCCTTCATCCAAAACATCCCGAGGGGAAGGATGAGACAGATAAGGAGTTAGCAGTCGGTTGCTAACTTCAGCGATAAATAAAGCTTCATGTTGCTGCTTCACAATAAAAGCCTTCTCGTGGTTGGCCAGTAGAAAGCTTTTAATGTGAAACAGGAAATGATTTTAAAGAGTTTCAGAATAACGTTTGTCTCACACCAACTTGCTTACTCATTCAGCTCACTGCCTCCAGAAATAACTGCGCGGCGTGAATATCAAACACTTCCACCACTGCGATATGCACATATGGCACGGGGCGTTTCTATGGTGACGGCCCTACGGTGGCCTGCGAGGGCTCAATCTGTCCGTCTGATCTGAGGGGGTAAAGGTCAGCCGTCGCTCACACACTACATATATATCTATATGCCTATGGGCCTCATGCGAGGGTGTGAACCTCTGGAACAATGTGCAGACAGCACGAGCTGTTATTGGTTAGTTAACATCCTCACAGCGACGTCTCCACGGTGACCCCCGCTCTCCATCACGCCACAGTTTGTTTACAGTGTCGTCAACATTTAGCAGATATGAACTTATTAATAAGAAACAATGTTCTTGACAGATTATCCTTTCAGATCTCTCCATCTGCACATCCAGCGCGTTCTCATGACCTTTGACCTGCGCCTCACACATCACTGCGCACGCCACACATTTCCATACGGTACGCCGCTCACAGAGACAGCTGTGGTGTTGTTAGAGAGAGAGAGAGGATTCACACCCACATCATCCAGCTGCAACAACTCAGACACGTAATCACATCACACGCATTAACATGTCTACGCTGCGTGTGTGAAAGTGTGTGACCTCTGACCTCCCGAGTCTCCTTGATGAAATGATACGGACTCGTCTGAAATGCAAATGGCTCTAAACTCTGTGTGCGCGAGAGACTTTATTATGCAAAATGACCACATACGAATTATTAAGAGCCTTTGTGAGCTCCAGACACGAAGGTCAGGGGTCACGCACACGCACACGCAGGCATCTGGCAGGCCGAGTGCGCGTGTGTGCGTGCATATGTTAGTGAGATCATAGGGCAACATGTGATATGCAAAGCCGTGGGAACTCTTCACACACAGACCCACATCATTAACGGCCTTTGTGATGCTCACACACACAGAAACCTCCAGTGCGTGAGCTGGACAAACATTTAGAACGATCACGGCTGTCTGTAAACCACAGACCCTCAGCTTCAGTCAGTCTGTAACCATCCCGATCTGATGCTCACAGAGTGAACGTGTTGTTCAAGTCACAAACTAAAACCGGCTGCTGCCGGTTTGTAGCGCCGGACATCAAACAAAAACATTTCTTATAACAAGATGTTCAATCCAGGTTTTATTTAATTCATTTGAATTAGCGCTAAAGATGTTTATTTTGTTGATGAAAAAAAGATCTGACTTCATTTTCCTCGTGCGTGTTTGTTGAGATCTGAAGTGATCCTCGGTTTGGCATCAAGTGTTCTGAGCAGAAGGATGATGAGCTGACCTTCAGTAAAATGTATTATTAATAAGGAACACGCCTCGTGTTGATGAAAGAAAAGCTGAATGACAGATTGTGTGCAGCTGCAGGCCTCCACGGTGGGAATTCGCTCGTCAAAGTTTGGTAAAGTTGAACCCGAAGTGAAGAATTAGCGGGATGAACTGATGGGATTTTTAAATGCTGGAGCGACCGGGCCTTCACACTTTCCTCCTCTCCTCCTACTCTCAGCAGAGTCCTGGCTGCCATCCAGCTGGATCCCAAAACGGGCTTCCCCTCCCCAAACACTCACACACTACACAACAACAACACACAGCCTCTATTTATAGCCCCTCACAAGTCAGCCTCAACACTGCTGAAAACCATAAGAGGAGGGGGAGGAGGACAGAAAGAGTACTAGAGTTGTCCTTAAGCAGATCTCGCTCGCTCGCTTCTCCGTGCGCACACACACACAGCAGCTGTAAGCGCCATCAATCACAGCCTGCTCGGCCCTGACAGCACATAGCGCTGCACACAATAGCGCTGACCTCCGAGACAGCGGGCCTCATGGCTGAGGAGAGCGAGCGAGCAACAAAGAGAGGTAACTCGCCGTGCATCCCTTTATTTCTGCAAAGCCTTTGGATACACAACAGATCTTTGGTTAGCTCGAGAGCTCCGGTCTCACGTCAACCCATCAGTCTGTGAAACAACTTCCCAGAGCTCAAACTGCTTGTTTTTATCTGACCAACGCTTCAAAACCCAAAAATATTTCAGTAACATTCATATATGATGCAAAAAAAACAAGCAAAAAGTAAAACAAAGCAAAACAAATCCTCATATTTGCAAGTCGGTCCTTTCAGTCAGCTGTTCAGTAACTTGTGATTGTTGCAGCTCTAATATTTATTCTGATTTCCAGTTATTCCACATTGAAAACAAATGTGTTACTGGTTCACTGTTTACTTACTAGCTTTCAACCATAATCTCAGATGAAAGTTTTGGGAAAAATGTATAATTTGTCACTTTTTAAAAATGTGCTGGATAAAGTAAAACACAAACCCAACATATGAAAACACACTGCTAATACACAAAGACTAAGAGCCAAAGCGGACCGTAAGCTCTGTGATTGGTCGGCTAGGTAGCCTCGCAACGCCTCCGAGACGACCGGAAGTACCCCGCGCTTTGAAGTAACATTTACTAGCGGCCAAAACGGCGGCTGTAACAAAGTGAATCAATATATCTGTCGCAACCCGAGCAACTTGACTCGTTTTGCAATCAGAATGTGATCCGTTCAGTCGTTAGCATTTGAAAAGGCTTCACCAGCCGCACGTTTACAATTTTACCCCCATTCACGTTAGCGGAGCGCTAAACCACCGGCAAAAATCAACACAGTGGACCGCTACTGCCGACTAGCGTTTGGGGGTGTAATTGCAGAATGACGGAGACACCGACGCACAAGTATAAAGACTACAAGAAAAGTAAAAGTCTACGTGCGGAGGTACGTAGACCCTGCGCAGGAGAATAAATGGGCCTTAAGTGCTCAAACAGAAACTAACATTCACACACTGGCAGAACAGCCGCCAGGGGCAATTCGGGGTTCAGTATCTTGCCCAAGGACACTTCGACATGCAGCCTGGAGGATCCGGGGATTGAACCCCCGACCGTCCGATTAACGGGCAACCCGCTCTATCCCCTGAGCCACAGTCGTGTACTAGCATGCTAACATTAGCTAATTAGCAGTAAACACAGCTGAGGCTGATGGGAATGTCATTAGCTGACCGGATCACTAAAGATATTACAGTTGATCCTGAGGGGAACACGAAGGGCTGTACAAACTTTCACGGCATTAAGACCGACGTTGCGATCCACAGAGCCAAGCTGCCAGCATCTTATGAGACCCGAGTCGGCTACTGGACAGCACGCTGTAAAGGACCACACATGGAAACCTGAAGACACCGATCGTGTTCAGCTTCAGAAACACGCTGCCCAAAAACCACCGTCGGAAAACCTAAATGTTGATATTGTTTATCTGAACAAAAGAAAATCCTTTCTAGAAATGATTCAAACCTTCTTCTCTCTGATTTCTACTTTCATCCTCGTGTCCCAACGTGCTCCTGTCCTCTAGGATCTGTGTGTCCTTGCGTCCTTGTGGATTTCCTGTGTATTGTTATGTACATATGCTTTTTGCATATTAGTCGTTAAGCCAGCAGCCATCTGTTAGCTTGTTCCCATGGGAACATTCTGCACATATGCTCATTGTACTGGAATCTGAATTATGGCCGACATCTGTATATTTGTAAACCTGTGAGCTGCAAACAGCTGCAGCTCTGTGAATCAGTCAGCAGGCGTCAGCTTCTATTCAAACCACGCCGAATAGGAACTGAACAAAACCAAACGTTCAGAAGATAATCAAGGGATGACTCTTCTTTACCAGCCTTTCTTCTAACTGGAACCAGAGAAACATTTCACCGCATTCTCCGTTTCTGCTGAAGGACTCATAAAAGCCTCTTCAAAAGATAAATGAAAGCCCCCGAGAGACCATGAGAACCCAAGCAACTACAAAACCCTCGTACAAATCTCATAAGAAACCCTATAACTGCACAATTATTTACAATAGCCCACTAGAGGATACATAGATCGCTCTCAAATGAGCCCTGGTAAGAACCAAAGATGTAAAGAACCCCCTCAGGAAGCACCAGAACTGGAATTCTCTGAAGAACCCAATAACCTAACCTCTACAAACAACCTGCGGGATCAAAGGAACCCTCTAATAAACCCTGCTTTGACTTGAAGACATGCTACGGATCTATTTAACCCGCGACAACCCTGTCACAGAGGTCCAGAAGCCCTTAAAGATAGCTCAGAATGACCCTTCAGGAACCTTTGAGAGACCTTAAGAACCAAAGAGATCGCACTATGAATGAATCAGTGACTCCCTGAACTCTGTAAAGGAGAACCACCAAGCATATCAAAACCGGCTCATGAACAGCGTGATCCAGCCTCCTGAAGAAGACCTGAGACACCCTAGAAGATGCTGAGACCAACTCAAAGACAAACTGCACAACTTCAAGTAACCTTGGAACCCCCTAGAACCCACTACATGGAGCCCTTTAAAGACAGACTGAAAGCTACCAAGTCTAGTAGCCTCAGAACTGCCTAAAATGCTACCAGACCACCACCTATAACGGACCACTGAACACCCCCTGTACAGTCCTGGGTCACATTCAAAGACCCAATGAAACCCTAAAAAAACCCAACACCCCCCGAGGACCACTAAAACTGGTGTTTTCCTGGAACCCCTTCAAGAACTCCTTGAACCCTGTCAGCGAAACTTGAACCCCACCAAAGAAACCCTTAAACCCATTTAGGAACCTCTAAACCCATTTTAGAGCCCACTGGAGCTACCCCTACCCCTAACCCCTGCAGGACCGCGCGTCGCACCATGTTGCTGCCGACAAAACACCAGACCTCAAGTTTACAAAACCCACATGTGTGTGTGCACGAGGCCACGTGTGCACGTGACTGTTGGCGTTTCAACAGCTGATAACAGGAACACAGTCTGATGCAATCCAAACAAATCCGAGCTGCAGGAGAGGAACCACCAGATAACACAAGTATGTGAGTCTGTGTGTGTTTTGTTGTTGTTGTCCAGACAACATCTGCCCCCCCTCCTCCCCGTCTTCCCTGTGAGACCAGACAGGACACACACAAACACTTCCAGACCGGGGCCCCCCATCCCCGGACAAATGGCAGCGAGGGAGTCATTCCTCTGGTCCTGTAAGGGAGAGAGGAGGGTGAGAGAGGAAACAAATGAATGGTGGGGGAGGAGGGCCGTCTGGGCCCCTGGGAGCTGTCACTTTGTCAATGAAAGAGAGCCGTGGAGCCCCACCCCCCCTCCCCATCTGTCACAGCGTGGCACCAAACTTTACAGCCGACCAAACACAATGCGGACCAACACTCTGCCATTTACTGCTGTTATTCTATACCATGAGCACGGAGAGAGCTGCAGCCTGATTGGACGGTTTGGAAGGAGCTGGACACGTCCCCGCAGAGCGCTCTATTGTTTCACTGTGTGCTTTAAGACTAAACAACACTTTATCTGTCTGGGTACAGGTCTGATCGGGGGGAATCCCACATGACTGGCTGAACTGTTTCAGAGAGCAAACGGATCCTGGTCATGTGACCCTGGTGAACATCTTATATCTATATATATCTTATATATCTTTGCTCTTGTCCCCCTAGTGGGATCTTTCCAGTTCAGGTTTAAAGAAATACAACGGAGGTGAGTTTGGGAAACTCTACAGCAACATCCACAGAGGACACCTGAGACAGGTTTCTTTCAAAGCGATGTGAAATAAAAACGGATTAGAAGTGACTGGTGGTGAGAAAGCGTGTTGGGCTTTTTGTAAACTTTCTCCCCAAAACATTCTAAATACAGTTTTCACATCCGTTTGTGGCACAAAATGAACCTCCTGCTGCAGGAATCAAAGATGTTCAACGAGTGAGATGCTCCACTCCGTCTCATTTACCGACTCATCACATGTTGACACTTGGTCGCTCCACGTTCTAACGCCCTGGATTCCCTTTAGCATCATTTCTGCACAGTGGTCACGTTAGCAACGATAAATATGCAACGTCCAGTTAGATTTTCAAAATAAAATTTGTAGTTAATGCTTGGTTATGTTTCGGAAAAAAGTGTTGACTTTTTGTTTCACACAGGATGAGAGTCCAGTTTCCGGCTGACCACCTCCTTCAACTGACTTTTCTGTTAATTAATCATCACCTTCCTCTAACGCTACAGGGTTTCCCCCAGTGCGGTGAACTATGACGCTAAGGGGCTCCAGTCGGATCTGATCGGTGCTTCGGGCCGCTTTACTGAATGGAGGTCAGGTGGGAAAACGCGTTTGTACATCCTCTTCTATATGATGGAGCTGCTGTAAAATCACTATCTTACTCTACTGCGATACTCGCCCAAAGACAGCCACGAGGTAGACGTACTACACACACATCAGGATGAAACACACAACCTACATAAATATCTTAAAGGTTATTGACAGACTATGAGCCTTAAACTGCTCACGGTATTTTCAGCATCACCTAATTTAAATGTGAAGAGGTTAATTCATCTATAAATAAATGAATGAATAAAGGAAGGCACTACAGCTTGAACGTCTTTATGGTGGAACATAAAGTGGGGAAGAATTTATCGGACAGGGCTGCACGTTCCTGATAACTTCCTAGCGAGCATCTTGGAAAGAGAAATCTGCTTGACTGAACGGCTCCAAATCAACTGATCAGCTGAGCCAAAATATGAAATAATATGTAGAGAATTTATTCCTGGTGTCTTCATCTTTCTAAAGTCCTGGCTACGACCCTCACATTATTACCCCCTAATCTTTGTGGTGCCCGGGCAGAATTAAAACACCAGAAACATCTGTTGGAAAGACTGAGGTGAGACTCTGAGAGCCCAGTGAAGATGTCTGAACTGCATTTGTAAAAAGCTGATAAAGTGACTGTTTTACTGTGTGGAGGCTGGTCCTCTCACTTCTTGCTGCGAGCCAGAATAAACACAACGTTACCAGCTCTCCGCTAATGACTGTGTGCGTTTCTCTGTGTGTGTTTTGTATGTTTGCCAATGTGTGTGTGTGTGTTACAGAGGGTGTTATGATGACAGTCCTGGCCATAAAATTAGTTTATACCCATTGGCAGAGTGCTCACGGCTCAGCGGGCCTAATTTATGAAAACTCTGCCTCGTTCTGAACATTCACTCTGAGACGATTCAAACTGGGACTTCCTGATTCAAAATCACCAAATATACAGTTTTACATAAAAACCAATTATCTCTAATCAGTAATGATCATTTGGTTTAGATCAATTTCACTATAATGTTCTTTGAGCAATATTGCAATATAAAGAACATTATTTCTTTTAAACATTTTGTTTTAAATGTATTTTACAAACATTTACAAAATATTCGTCAGATGTGATAATAAACCGTTTTTTTGCTCGTAAAGCTGCAGTGGTGGCTTCCTGCTGAAGGTATGTGTCGCTGCAGTGTGAACGCCGGCCGAGCTGAAGCATCACACTCTCAACACAACTACCTGCACACCACAAAACCCTGAAGCCACAAGGGACCCGACACGGTTCCCTGAGGAACTGCTCCCTGGCAGACAGATAGAAAACTGCATATTGTTTTATTATCAATATTAATTATTAAACGCTGACATCAAGTGTCAGGTCAGAATCATTATCTATTTTATTATTATCACTTGACCAGTTTCAGCCAAAGTTCTCGTTCGTCTGCTTGTGTTTAAACATGCTTATATTTCCCAAAGTAAGGCATCAAAAAAAGAACAGATTAGCAGTATTTCATATTTTCTGATGCCTGAAAACCAAACAAACACTGACACCATCCATCAGGTCAGCTGTAATAAACACAAATCCAAGGGCAGTGGGTTTTTATCCAATCGTCACGACCAACTCTGCTTTCACACGGGTCGGATTTGAACCAAGAAGTAGATTAATAAATCAGCATGCAGATATTATCGACTGATATGGGCGAATTGCAGATAAATCAGTATTGGTGTTTGCCGATTAATGACAATTAAAAAAGAAACAGAGACGGATCCTTCATCATGTTATGAGTGTTGTTGTTGCATAGTTTGTCCACCAGAGGGCGCTCCACCACAAATACAGCAACCAGCTGTTCAAAGTACTATTTAGTATAAGAATAAAAACATTTATTTTTAAACTGCATTATGTCATGTACATACTACTAACCATGTCAGGGATAATCTTTGTTTATGTTCTATGTTTTGGAAAAGGAAAAAAAAGAATATCAGCCGATATGTCTGCATATCAGATTTTGAAATCCTCAAGCATCTATGTAAAAATCCCATTTTGGTCGGGCTCTAGTAAAAAGTTCAACCAACAACTTTTCCTACCGAGCAGGAAACACTGAGCTCAGAGTGCGGCCCTACTTTTCACCTCTCATTTATATTCTAACCCAGTTCCTACTGGATTCCAGCACAGTCTCTAATGTGAAAAATCTAAAAAGCACAAAAGAAAAATTCTGCTGTTAAAACAGATTCAGAAGACTTTACATGTGCTTTGTAATACTGGAACGAGCATCTTTTATCTGCGTCCTTCACAGCAAAGCACACAAAGAAACCTCTGCAGGCTTCTCCCACAGCTAATGATGGATATGTACTGTGGGGGGGGTTACAATAAAAACAGGGTCTCCTCCTCCTCCCACAGTATTGATCGCTGAGAAAGCAGGTCAGCTGAGCTACAGCCGTATATTAGAGAGAGCAACGAGGGTAATGAAACGTCCACACTGCAGCTCGGCCGCTGTAAACACACCGCTGGACCTCCGAGCTGCACCACAGAAGAAAAGTCCATCTGGAAACCGGATCAATATCACAAATCACAAGCTAGAAAATCTCTTTCTATAGAGGACTGCTTTGAAATAAAGCTGGTCTGGAGTCCACATGCAGCTCCAGCCACGCTGAGGCCGCACAGTCAGCATGCTAACAAACGTCAGCATGGAGCTGTGAGTGTTAGCTTTGTTAGCTTTAGCTTCCCCCTGTTTGCTGTGAAACATTCCTGCTGAGATTTGCATTAGAGCAGCAGCTCCTCCAGCCCCACACCACGGTGAACCTGGTCTCTCCCTCAGGGTCTGCTCTTGACCCAGTACCTCCCCTCCCCCTCCTCTTGACCCCGTGTCATCAATCTTGGGGGAGCAGTGAGGAGAGGGAAAAATTACGGGCACTGGCTCTTTAAATCTTGCCTGTAGGGGCAACCCTCCCCCATCATGCACCCTCCTCACCCCCCCTCTGCTGGTGCTCAGGCCCTGCAGGGAGTCTAGTAGTGAGAGGGCAGTGATTCAGGCCTCCACAACAACAACAACAACAACAGTACCACTGCAGATTTACACCAAACAGCCGACAGGAAGGAATAAAGAGATTCTAGTGGTTTCTACCTTGAAACACAGACAATCATCTGTCTCGTGTTGCAGCTCTTCATGAAGCTGCATCATGTCTGTGGAAACTTTGGGATCTCCGCTAGAATTTAAATAAGGTTCTGAACAAATTAGCTTTTGCACTGAGGGAGCTGCCAGCGAGTCCATCTGCAGAAAATCCAGAGGAGAAGAAGAAGCCTGCGTTGGACTTCGTGCAGCACTTCGCCGCGCTGACTTAACGCGACGCATGCTGATTACAAATGTCACCATGACACGGGACATTAAAGCCTCGCAGGAGCAACCGCAGTTTATTTTCCCCAGCTACACAAAGTTGGAAACACCTTTTGATCTGGTCTCAGCCGACAGGAAGCTCACGCACTCAACGAGAAGTAGAAAGTGTCCGACTTGACCTGCAGTTCAAAGCGGCTTAAATCAACCGAACTTTACGTTCTGAGCGACCTCTTGCAGCCGTGTGACAAAGAGCGGGTGAAAACACCAGGTACACGATAAATAACCTGAAAAATGCTCTTTCTGGGGGGGTGGATGGTTGGATAATTAGGTGACCTTCACCCAGGAGGTCAGTTCCTGTGTGCTTAATTAGATTTTGTTATTAGCGTTAGCAATACTTTTGTTGGATTATTGCGTTTTGTAGTGTTTATTTTTATCGTTAGCGTTTCATTTAGCTTTAGCTAGTCAGCGTTTTCTGTAGCATTAGCTTCCCTTAGCCTCCCGAAACCCTTACCCTAACCATCACAGGGTGAGGGCCTAAACATGTCGACCGGTTAACCTCCCTGTGTCATACAGGTCGTTTTGAAGACATCAACTCAGGACCGATTCTGTCGTTTCTAGGAGGACGTGTTGCCCCTGCAGTCGCCACAGCCCGACTCTGTGACTGCCACCAAAACAACAAAGTGATTTATTTTTAACAGACTAAAAGAAGTGAACGAAGTGCTGTAAAAACAAAGAGAAGGAGAGCAGCTCAGTCTACAGAGGAAACACCTGTGACATGTGTGAAAACATCACGTATGAACAGACTGAACTTCCCTTCACGGTCTCCGTGTTGCCATAGAAACCAGATGAAAAGAAATGACAAGAGGCTCAAACAAAACTTTCTTACGTCGCGCGTCTTTCTGAGAGGCGACGGCGTGACAGAACCACACCAGCGCCCTCTGGTCCGGTGTTTGTCAGCGGGTACGAGCCGAGCACACAGACCGGGCGCCGACCCAAAGTCCACGTGGACCTTTGTGGATCATCACAGATCAAAGGGGGGCATTAAAATCAAGGGGTCCATCCTCTGGAGACCAGCAGAGGCCCCTCTGAATGGATCTGATCTCAGACCTGAACGTCCACTCCCACTGCTGCAGCTGTCAAATCTTTAAGCACAGAGCGTCGCTTCCTGAACTGAACATCTCAGGTTTCTCTCTGACCTGACCCGCTGGCTAAACCTGCAGTCTGGATCTCACAGGGTCTCTGAGAGGAAAACCACGTCAGACACACGGAGGACAGTGGTGGTTGGCGTGCGTCCCTGATTGGCCGAGGCCGCGGCTGGCGGTTAATGCTACATGAGCAGGAGTTTCACTGCTGGGCCAGATTATTTAAAGGCCGACACAGAATCAACAAATCCTGCTGATCATCAAACACGGCGAGCAGATTATCATCCGCTACAAAGTCCAGCTGCAGCTCGCACACAGTTTGTCAAACGATTACTTCACTGACAGCTCGGGAAACAGAAACACTGCCAGGGCGCCTCATTTCCAGCACTACAGTCAAACAATACGGGTAACCTGTGTGTGTGTCAACTACAACTCCCAAGATGCATTTCACTCATCTCAATGGATGCAAAGTCTCCCACAGATATGTGCTGTGATCTGATCTACAGAGTATCTGATTGCTGATGATCAGCTGATCATGGTTTGAAGCATCTTATTTTTTTAAGGGAAATCGCATGATCAGAAGATTTTATTCTTAACAGTATTGATTAGAAACCCCGTGCACAGTGTATCATCAGCTTGTTATACTTGTGGGGTCCGACAGCTTTGTGGCGACTGGTAAAGATCTCACTGAGGGTTAAGAGCTGCAACGACCAATGAACTCGTCAGCAACTATTCTGATAATCGATTAACGGGTTTGAGTCAGTTTTTTAAGAAACATTTTCTGATTCCTGCTTTTTAAATGTCAATATTTTCTTTCCTCCTCGGTGACAGTGAACTGAATCTCTCTGGGTTTTAACAAGACGTTTCCAGGACGTCTTCTCGGACTTTGAGAAACACTGATCAACGTTTTCTAAACCAAATATTAATGGATTAATGGAGAAGATGATGGACGGATTAAGCGTTAGTTGCAGCCCTAGTTAGACGTAGAGGATGTGCGTGCGTTGATCGGGAGGTGAAGCTGTGAGCAGAAGAAGAAAAGCAGCTGATAAACATTCCCTTTGTTCCGACTGTACAGACCTGCAGCAGCTCTCACTGTAACACACACCCGAGCAGAGAGTGTGTGTGTTCATCCTGCAATGCATTTCATCACAAGTCAAATCTGCATCTGTTCCTATGGAGACATCAGAAACATCAGCGCTGGATCATCATGGAGGACGACGAGGTCAGAGGAAATAAAGTGAAGGACTCTGGGTTTAGTCACTAGCTGCTACTAACAGAACACGCCCCCATCGCCCCCCCAGCTGGCTGCTGTAGAGCTGCATTTTGGGTAGTGTAGGCGCTCGGTTTGGGGAATAGGTCGTCTTCTAAAGGTATGTGTTTCCCACGCGTAGACTTTACTCTGTAAAAGACTTGGTGTTACGTTAGGAGACGTGAACACGGTGGATATTTGACAGACACGAAGACGGCGGCTGGAATAAGATGAAGCGTGCGTCACCTTTAAACAAACGTGAGCTCGCTCGCTGTGCGTTCTGATTATAAGCAAATATTAAATTTACAAGTGTAAGCTTTTAATTCAAGAACTTCAACTGTTAACTCTCCGTTATTTACTTTCTAACTTTATTTATAATGTTTGAAGTAAGAGAATTAACACATTTGCTCAGGTCTTTCAGGTAATAATAAATATGTGCCTGCAGATTATTAAATTATGCTCCCTGTGCACACGGAGTGATAACTGGTGCAAAATCATTCTGTCGTCTGCGCTACGGTAGCGTTTTGAGCAGAAATCATCAGCTGCTGCCGTGAAAACTGATGTCTGTTAGAAAAAAGTGACTTTATAAAACATCCTGCCGATGGAGTGTCAGGAGAGACAGAGGAAGAGGCGGGGCAGCAGGTGTGAACCGCTGTGGTGAGATGTGCTTCAACATTCAGGCCAATAACGCTTGAAGTGAAGTCAGAGGCGAAGTGACATTAATGAGTGACGTCGGCCTCGTTCACCCCAACAGGACAGTGATCATTTAGAAATATGAGCTGCAACAACCAACCAGCTGATGAGAAGAACTCTTCTGATCATCAGTTCTGTCTTTCTAAAAAACAGAAAACAAGACAAACGATACCAGCAGGTCAGAAAACTGTAAGCAGGAGCCGGTCTCTGGTGGATCAGACCCCTGTACACATGTGATCCGGGCACATTATTGATCCCCATCTGAGCCCGGAACAGGTCCCTCCTGACGCCCACAGGTGAGCATCTTAACAGGGGTTCACCTGAGTGGAAGCAGCACAGGTGCATTGTGGGGAGTTTTCTGCATGTGTGTGTGTCTGTAGTATTTTTCCAGCACGCACGCGCACACGCCTCCTCTCCGCTACTACGAGGCCACATGACCGAGCTGCTTCATTCATCCACCCGCCGCGAGCCGTAGTAAAAAAACGCGCGCGGACGGTGCGGAGGAGCGCGCGGGGTGCAAATGAGAGCGAAAGAGCTGAAGGTGGTTTCTGACGCTCGCGCTCTGCTGATCGGTTATCGATCCGCCTGCATGCCTGAGCAGACAATGGAGCAGCAGCCGCGCGCGCGCACACACACACGCGCACGCGGCTGCAGCCAAACACAACTGACAGTGAACGCAGACTGGACCCGAACACAAAGAGCTGGACCTGCTGTGATCAGGTCTCACGGGTTCAGGTGCAACACCAGGACACGGGACACAATCAAGACCCCTCAGAGCTGCTGGACACACAGCAGCGGTCCGCTGCCCCCCTTTAGCGATCCACAACCCAGACCGTGTCTGCAGGACTCAGAGAGGCTTACTTCACTGAGTCCTGCTCGTGTAGTATTTCAGCACTTCAAGTCCGGCAGGATCCTGCTCTGCGTCCTGCCATGTGCTGCTGGGAAAACCCTCCAGCCCCGCTCCGCACAGCGCACCAAACATTTTCACTCAGAAAGTCCCTGATCCAGACCACAACGGGTCCGCACGTGCGGAGCTACTGAGATAAATACATTTAAACACCTTCACGGTACCCCTGTAAACCTGAACAGGGTCCCCTGTAATCTCCTGGTGGTGTTTGGTGTTTGCAGGCTGCAGTGTTGCAACCTGCTGCCCTTTCACCCACAGACACAGAACCGGCCCGTCCGGTCCCCCTTTACCTGCACACAGAGTCCCCAGCAGCAGCGCCCAGGTCAGCCAGGAGAGCCACATATTCCCTCTAGTTGGAGGCGGTCGCCGCTGCGCCGCCAGGTTTCCTCCTGCTGTGCCCCGGATCCTCCTCCAACATTTAAAACACAAGTTCCAGAAGCGCGGGGGGGCGCTGCGTAAAACCACGACCCGCAGCCAGGCCCGGGGGTCCGTCCGGCGGGCTTTGTGTAATAATCCAGCAGCCTGCTCCTCCAAAACGCACCAGACCCGCACGGCTCTACGGAGAAGTTCCCAGCGGATCCAGAGCCCTGCGGGGCGGGGAGCAGTCCAGAGCTCAGCCCGGGGTCACTCACGGTCACAGCCCGCCGACAGATCCGGAACCAGTTCCGCAGATAAACCCTCAAAAAGGCGGTGAGAGGAGCGAAACAGCCCGCAGACCAGCTCTCCTCCGCCCGTCTCTCTCTGTGGCTCAGCTCGCTCTCTATCTGTTCGGGGCTGCTGGGGACAAGCAGACCGGATTATGTGTCAAGCTGGACTCACCAGCGCCAGGTCACCTGCTTCCGCTTTCAAAATAAAGCGGCAGGGCTCGCAGGTCGGGGACACTGGTCCAGTCCTCTGCTTCGTTTTTAAAAAACAAATCAAATATTTCAAGTATTAACTCAGACACAAAAAGGAAACAACGGAAACTGGATTACATGAACATCACACCTCCAGCTGAATAAGAGCTTCTGATTACCCACATACAAATAAATAAATATACATGATGATTTCTCGTCTATATTTTTAACAGATACAACTCTTTATTAAAACTCATTAATCCAACAACACTATCTTTTTTTTAAATAAACTTTTAGACAATAACTCGGGCATTATAACTGAAGGTGGATTATGATATTCTTTAGAGTCGGTCTCTTTAAATGTGACTCTTATAAGATAAAACCAACACGTCCTCTCACCCGAACAACACAGTAGTTTGTGATTGGCTCCCGAAACGACACATAAGAGCGTCCATCGACAGGCCATGTTAAGGACGTCACATGACAATAGAGACGTGGTAAACTTTGTGAAACAGTTGCAGTTTTGTTAGGTTTAGGAAAACATCACGGTTTGGGTTAAAATAAGTAAATTACGTAAATCAGTAACACTGTTTAGTCTCGCAGGACTCAGATCTCAGTTTCCTGCGTGAAAGTCATGAGTTCATGTGACCCAACCCTCCACGTCCTTATATCGACTTTCTCGCTCTTTATACTACGTCCATGCTGGCGTCATACGGCCCCTAGAGGTCACGACCTGACAATAAATTTAAGTATCGCTGTAAGCTGATTTTCTGTGACGACGGGCAAAGCAGTTAAATAAAGTCAAGTTTTCTGCAGTGTAGAAAATTTTGCAAGACAGCACCAGGGGAGCCAATCAGGTTCCAGTGCCGTGGGATGGGGACTAGCAACGACATCTCATTACGCTGTGAAATGAACCCTTGGCCTTCCTGCTTCAGGTCAAAACATCACTGAAACATTTAAAAGGGTTCTTCATAGAGCAAACGTCACTGTCCTCTGGTGCCAAAACACATTAGCTGCGTCAATGTTTTTATGTCTTGTCATTTTAGGGATCTGTAAGTACTCAATGAAGTACACTTGTTAATCATAATAAATATTGCTGCATGGCGCAAAGACAACCGGGATTTTCAGTTTGCATGATACCAACATGTGCAATTAAGGGCTACTTTTATTTTGACGATCTTGACCGGAAGTTCTGCCTCTCGTTGCGCCGTGCTTGACAGTGTTTGGTGCACCCGAGCTGAACCGAGTCCAAAATGGCTCCTAAAGACAGAGAGAGAGCCCGGATGTTTAAATACAAAGGCAGGAATGCAATGAAAGAGAATCTGCTCCTCCTGCAACATAATTACTGTGGAAACGGAATAACATGGATATTATGGTCAACACCAGCGACACTGGGCTCCCAGAGAGGCATGATGGGAAATCAACACTTTCAGCTTTGTTCTGCCAGCTGATGGGGAAATCTGAAAAAGATAAATATGTATAAAAATAAAAATGTAACAAGCTGTAAAGTTCCAGCGTGTGAAAGTAAACATTATCTTTTCATCAAGAAATCTACAAACAGCTGTTGGAGTCTGAGATAAGGTTTTTACTTTTTCCTCAGTGTTGGAGAATCCATATTAAATGTCTCACTCTGTTCTGGTTTCTACTGAGAAATGCAGAGATCAGAAACACCCACCAAACATAATCATACAAATGAAAACATTAAAACTGAAGTCATATATTTATGTGTTTTTGTGGCACTTTAATAAGCTGCGGTACAAAAACCTTCACGGTCCTGGAGCATTGTGAAACACACATTTGAAAATAACAGATTGATCATAATCATGACGAGAAAGAGTGTTTCATAAGATTTCAGAATTATCTGTCAAGTTGTCAGCGAAGTTGATGAATGAAATTATTCACATTTGAGTTTTTAACAATGGTACAGGTAAGTGCATACATCACATATGGACAGATCCGTTACAGGTGTCACTTTTTAAAGCCCTGAGTACCATTTAGTGTCATTTTTACACTCGTATATTTCTGGTATTTATATACTAGGTCTACTTTTAGCTTGGCTCCCCAGTGCACTGAAGTATGACGCCAAACGGTCTTGACCAAGCGTCCATTTGAACGGGTTGTACAAAGGGAGTTAAGGGTTGGTGATGTCGCTGGAGACTGGGCCTGCAGGCACACATTTCGGGCTGCTCGTGGGCGTCCGCGTGCGACATGAGTGGACGATAAGATTCAGGGCACGTGGATGAAAAACCATTGGTACAACGCAGACGTGGGAAGAATTAATTTGTATTAATGAACAGCAAATGGTGCGGGAAAATAATGTGGTGTAAGTAGAGAACACTAAAGGGCCAAAGATGGAGCCCTGAGGTACCCCACCTCTCATCAGCGCCCTGGATGATCCCGCTTCCCTGATGGGGAGGCTGCAGACAGGAGGAAAAACTGTTTAATACATGACCTGAGAGGTTACCTTCCTCTTTGTCTGTTACTGCCTGAAACTATATTAATAGAATTGATTCTCCCTGGGAACAGACAGATGGATCAGAAGCCACGTTTGAGCAAACTTTGACGGAGAGTTAAGACTCTCCTGCTCGCTGTATTCATGATTGGTTTAGTGAACCATCAGAAGAAATAGGACAAACTTTTGCATTTTTGTTTATTAAAGGAGCTCAGATTGGATCAACTCAAAGAATTCCAGATCTGTTACTGCTGCAACATATTCAGCCTCTGAATCACCGGTTCATCGGTGCGGTGAATGAACCGTTGGGAGATGCCGGCAGTGAACGCAGCCTCGGTCTGGATGAACGGTATCAGTCTGGCTCGCCTTCCTCTCTGTGCAGGTTTCTCTGTCGTCAGCCGATGTTACATAAGTTCAGACAAAAGGCAGACATGAACCAGACAGCTGTGTTATTCTTGGCTCGGGATCAAACACTGACGCATCCAGAAACACAGAGACGTGAACATGCCTGAACAGGACACGCACACCTCCACCATGTGTGTTGTGTTGATCCATCATGCAGCACATAGAGAAGTGCACCCACACATTTCACAATAAGAGCGCTGCTGAGGTGGCTGAGCGTCTGCAGCACAGCGTGCAGCACAAACTCCTCCACCAGACACAAGCTGTGTGAAGCGATGGAGACCAGACGCTCAAATCTGAGGAAGACAAACCTGTTAAATGAACATGAAGTTTGGTGTGAAGAGTCTCTGCTGCGTCCGGGTCGTCTCTCAGAGGTTGTGCACGCGTTTCAGTCTAAGTGACTGAAGAGGGTTTCTGTTGTTGCTTCTCAAAATTAAAACACGTTCCTGTTTTATTTGGTCGGTTAAAATGCTGATTGTGGCCACAGGAGGCACCTGTGGGGAAACCTCTCTTCTGAAATCTGCGGTGGCCAAACTAGATAAAAATGTGTCCATTCATTTTTAGGTTTTGACCATTAAACCACTTCCATCTGACCGGATCAGCATCAGCAACTGCACAATAACTTTTAAAGCAACGTTACAGCCCGGATAACACACAACATTTACAATAGACCTAAACAAAGAAAGGTTCCCCTACAGCAACTCGGTCTCATTCCCCAGTCCTCATGAATGGTGTTTGGTCAAGACCCGTAGGAGGTGTTTCGGATGGATGGGTGGATGGATGGATGGATGGATGGATGGATGGATGGATGCATGCATGCATGCATGCATGGATGGATGGTTGGGAGGGTGGATAGGTGGGTGGATGGATGCATGGATGGATGGAAGGATGGATGGATGGATGGATGGATGGACGGACGGATGGACGGATGGAAGGGTGGGAGGGTAGGTGGGTGGATGGATGGATGGGAGGGTGGGAGGGTAGGTGGGTGGATGGATGGATGGATGGATGGGTGGATGGATGGACGGACGGATGGACGGACGGACGGATGGATGGAAGGGTGGGAGGGTAGGTGGGTGGATGGAT
>NW_024040040.1:55321325-55436325 GCF_014851395.1 Micropterus salmoides | reverse complement strand
TACCTGCTAATCCATTCTTTCAGCCAGATTCTTTGTCTTTATAATTGGTATCTTTACAATAACAAACAGCTGTTTCGTGTGCAGGTTCACTTCATTTCCCGTTTCACATTTCACGTGTGTTTTCTTGACAAAAGATCAGTCACGAAGTGTGAACGCCACAACGACTTCAAGACTCCCGTCACAAGACGGCAAGCTGTGTAGTCTGAACGGCACAGCCATCGGCCGACACTGAAAGTCGTGTAGTCTGCACGAGCTTTTAGTGCTGACAGGTGAAAACGTTTGGCGTCATGGTCACGTTTCGAACTCCATTTTAAAACTCTGTTTTTAAACAAAAACGTAGTAGTGTAGGTGTATCCTAAAGGGCCCCCAGGACGTTAACAAGCAATCCCAAGAGGTGTTGACCAAGCGTCCATATGTGACGAGTAGAGAGTGAACGGGCTGCCCACAGCGCCAACACACATTTCTGACATTTTTAGATCTTCTTTCTATTTTACTGTGCAGTGAAACATTGTTCAAACTGAGAGCTTGGTAGTTTTGTGATGAAGTGAATTTAGTGATTTCAGCACTGACTGTAGTTGGTATCCACATTCTTACTGCAGAGGACTACGCCTGCTATCGCTACTGCCAGACACAGTAAGCAGACCGAGGAGGGTTGACAGACAGATAGAGAGAGTGTGTGTGTGTGTGTGTGTGTGTGTGTGTGTGTGTGTGTGTGTGTGTGTGTGTGTGTGTGGTCCAGAGGGGAAATAAAGTATTTCTGCCAAATGGTGAATTTAAACCCCCAACAAGCTTTTTACCACTGATGGAATCATTATTATAACTCAGACACACAGAAACACTCTCTCTCTCTCAGACACAACGCCCTGCAGGCATTCTACAAGACCAAACAGCAGACATGCAGCATCTCTCCCTGATGCATACACAACTGTTACTATTTCTATCACAGAACGCTCGAGTGTGTGAGCTACGCTGAAGAGGAGAAAATCCGCATCTCATTTTAATAACCTCATCAGTCCAAACACTAACGACTTTGACATGATTGTGTGTTTTAAATTATGGTCCCATTTAGAGGAACAGAGACCAGGAAGCAGTTTCAGTCTCAGAGCTTTGACTCTTTCACAGTGTTTTCACTTCGCTCAGCATTCGGTTGTACTAAAAGACTCGTGAAGTTAAGTACATTTAGTTTTAAACGTGTCGCTAGACAAAATTAGCATCCCGGCTAACATCACTGTTACCATGAATTACAGATGCGCCTACCTAACCAAGCTAGCTAGTTCCACTCTCTTGCCCAAATATGGTCATATGTGGTTCCAAAAACCAAGATGGTGACGGCAAAACTTGAGGCTTCAAAATGGTAGTCCACAAACCGACGGGTGAGGCCACGTCGGCTACGTCCACTTCTTTTACAAAGGCTGTGGTCTGACTGAAGATTCACTTATTCACACAGCGGCCTCTGCCTTCAGACCTTTGATTCAGATTAGAAGCCCTGGTAAGGCTCCGCTGAACACTTTAGCTAAATCATCAACAATGAGCAGAAGTTCCCTCTGAGAGCGGGACTTTTGTTCTGCAGAGAGGCCATGTTTGACATTTGGCGTGTCGACACATTTCATTTACATGTTTCATAATCATAATCATTCATTTACATGTTTATAATCAAAATCTTTTTTTTTTCTTACACACTGTAAATACGCCACATCTGTATGGAATATGGAAATGTAAAACTTCATTACCATCTTTATCCCCAGTGGAGGACACCCAGCAGGTAACGGGATTGGTTCAGTGTGACAGATTTAATTGTGTTTGTCGCCTCCCGGACGGATTCATTACAGGATGAGGATTGGCTGCTCTCTGCTGACACACACACACAAGCTGCTTCTCCAATTAGAGGCTGAAACCCTTCTTCTGTTTTGTGTGCTGTCCAAAAAGACAAACAGTGTGTCTAACAGGGGAATATGTGCACGTGTGTGTGCACGTGTGTGTGTGTGATTAGCTGGGAGTGTGCCAGAGCTTCTTTAGTTTGGCTGAGATGATTGCCTCCAATCTGTTTAATATTGACACAGATTAAACTGTAAGAGACAGAAACCCTCTTCACTCCTGTGTGTGTGTGTGTGCGCGCGCAGGTATTACTCATATTGTGGGGACATAAATCTGTGTTCACAGTCACATTGTGGGGACTCGCTTTCCTTTTGGGGACCATAGACTGAATATAAGAAGTGGACGTAGTCGTGGTGACGTCACCCGTTGGTTTGTGGACTGGCATTTTGAAGCCTCGAGTTTGGCCGATAGGGCGCCGCCATGTTGAGTTTTTGCTACCAGGAAGTGACCATATTTGGATGAGACGGTGGAGCTAACAGCTCTGTGTGGAGCTAGCTAGCTTGCTTAGCTAATTGCATCTGTAATTCACACTAACTGTCATTTTAACAGGGCTGATAAGTTTGTCTAGTGAACAACAGTCTGAAAACTAACTGTTCTCACCAGACAAAGTGAACAGCCAATTAATAAGCTTTTTCAACAGCGCTGGTTAAATTTACACAGTGCCGTGGGTACGAGTCACTCTAGCCTTATTGACAGGTTGCCATGGTAATGACTTGTCAATCATAGATTATCCCCGCCCTAAAGCCTCCCCTGCTTCCTGGTCTCTGTTCCTCTAAATGAGACCATAATTTAGTAAATGAACATCATGCTGTGTTGAAGAAGACTTGAAACTAGCGACTGAGACCATAAACTCATCAGGAAAGTGTTTACTGAGGGAATAAATCAGCTGACAAGTAGAAACATTTTAACATTATTTCTAATGGAGCCTTTGTGCAAACAGAAGAGTCGCCCCCTGCTGGCTGTTAAATAGATTGCAGGTTTAAAGAACTTCCGCGTTTGCATCAACCAGCGACAAATGGTGGAGATTTTGCGAAGACACAAAGCTGTTTAATTTTCATCTTTGGACACTTTGGAAAGCAAACATTTAGATTTCTAACCTGTTGTTAGATGAGCTTTCAGTCAGCATCCATGGTCATCCTCCCGGAGAGAACAGTCTCATCTCAGCAGCCTGTGGTTTATGTCTCTGTAAAGGTTTGATAAATTGTATAATTCCTTTTGAAAGATAAACTTTAGTCTCGAGATGAAATCTAATATTGTTTTCACATGAGTTTGTCTGAAGGAGAAGCTTTGTGTTTAACAGCAGAGCTGCTGTGAGGACGTCTATCTTATATTTAGATTTACTTTTTAATATACATTTCAGATTGGATATCTGCCGACTGCACCTCTCTGACAGTGAGGTTATTGTTTCTTCAAGGTTTTGTTTGTTTAGTAACAGTAGAACAGGTGTGTAGAGTGTGATCAGAGGAAGCTGCTGTCCCAATCACAAATTGATCCCGTCCTCTGGAGTTTGATGATGAATGTGTGGAGGTTTTTTCCTCTTCTATAGAAACACAGGAGTCTCCGTCATGATGTCCTATACGTTTAGAATCTGATCACCAGCCTGAATCATCTCTACTTTGTTTCTGTGGAATCTCTTTTTGTAGATTCCTAAAATCCTTCAACACCCACGAAGCTCGGCTGTTGTTGCTGAGTGTGTCACGGTTACTGAACAAAAGCAGAAAGTGAAACTGTTCAATGTTTCATCAGGTTTCACAAAGTATAAAATGTACCTTTCACACCAGAATCTGAAGCTCTCTGATTGGATGTTTGGGAGTGAACTGCACCCTGGGAGTCGGAGCTTCACACCTTCAGTTTTTAGGTTTGTAACTTGTGATATTTTCTATCACAGCTCTTCATCTTTGGTTCTGATGATTGAACCAGGAGCGTTTCACGTCCGCCACAAACACGAACGTCTTCCTCTTCTTCACAGCAGGCATCAGGTTTCATGGGAAGATAAGAGCAGGTGTTTGAGTTGAAACGGCCCGCAGAGACGAGTTGAAATGACTCTACTGATTCCATTGAGCTCGTAAAGGAACAGACTGATGGAGAGTAAACAGCTCTGATCGCTCCTCTTACCTGCTGCGGAGGAAACGTGTCTTCCCTGCAGACACAGTTAGTCTGAGCTTCACCCTCTGTGACTGTGTTAGGGTGATCCGAGGTGACTGCAGCTTTGCCTCGCTGTCCTCCATCTCTGTGGCATCTCCAGTCTGCCTGCCGCCATAAAACTCTACAAAGACGGTGGGGTGGGGCTACATCTTTTATGTTATTAGAGGTCACTGTAATTATTGTTGCGACTGGATGTCGTCATGTCACACAGAGGCAAATAAATAAAGTATTAAAGACTCTTTGAATATCACACACTGCATGGTTTCATTTGCTGGCACCAGCTGACCCAGACTGGACCAGAAGACAGAAAGAAAGCTGAATTTTAGCGGCTGAGTGACCGAATATAATGTGAGTCGAGGGAAAAGAATTGGGCAAAGACACGTCCACGCCAGTTGAAAAAGTTTCATGTTGTGTTTATCCTGAGGCTTTCTCACTTCAGTTCCTGATCGCATGGAGAGCGATGAGGATGGCATCATTCTGTTGTTGCTGTTGAGAAAGTCACCAGAGTAACACATTGTCCTGTTTCTCAGAAATCCATCTCCAGCAAAAAAAGAGACATTCTCGACCAACACACTGTGTGTCTGTCTCTCCTCTCACCTGAGCACCGACGGGAAAAAAGAATTTCACGGTCAGAATAATGCGGTCAGAGCGCTGTTTATGTTGGTCGCTGCCACAAACTTAGGACCCTGCTGTTGGGAGCAGTTTCCCCCTTCTTCCTGTCTTTGCGCTAAGCTAGGCTGAACAAACCCTGGACCCGAAACTGACTTCATACATTTTCGAAGCACAAACAGTCTTTTAGAGGATGCTTTTTAGTATTTTAGGACCATGATGATGGAGAACAGCGTCCCCACAGATTGAGCAGCAGTTTCTTCTCCTCACTTCATTAGATCGTCTTTCTCGTCACGTGTGTCTCTTTCTTCTTGTCATTCTGAGATTGGATTCCCTACCTTTTCTCTCTGTAATCTCCTCACTGTATCAGTTGTTTCTTGTCCCAGAGCGAGGAAACACCAGTGCATCCTTCGCGGAAGTCTTTTACTGACCGACTCGCAACCTTACTGGGTAGCCGTCATATTGATTGGACGCTGCAGCTGATGGGACTGATGTGATGCATCAGGACAGAAACATTAAACTCAAGTGCATCACAACAAAGTGTTATAGGCTGTATGTGAGTTGTTTTCTGATTCACTGTCTGGTTAAAATCAACTTTATTTATTTATTTTACATGTCCTGTGCAGACATGTGGTCAATGGTTGGAGAGTAGAATAGAAGAATAGATGGAAGCTAGATTTTATTAATAAACACCAGAGCAGAGTCCTGCAGACTTTTTACAGCCAGGAAGGATTCATGTGATCTACAGGCAGCTGAAAAGGTGAAAATGTCTTCTCTGTGTTGGCATGAAGCTAGAGGACAACTACAGTCACACTTGTAGGATTTACTAAGTCGGCCGTCTCTGGCTGTGATGTTGGACATCAGCCGATCGTGACCCGACTCTCCTCATGCACAGTCGGCTCAGGAAGCCCGTTTCAGACGCTGACTGACCCCTGAACCCTGCACGGCATGAACACTTGTGGAAAGACACCCCGGCTGAGCTCAGTTTTCTAAAGGCAGAGAGAAATCAGAGTGACCGAGGCAGGACGGTCAGGCAGGACATATGTGGCAGATCCTGGTCAGGTGAGTGACTGCTGACAGCTGACAGGTGAGGAGCGGCGCCAAACCAAGCGAGCCAGAAGGTAACGCTGCGAGAAAGAGAGAAAACCAAAATACAGCGAGCACGCCGCGTTCATCCAAAGGCAGGCAGGAGAAACAGAAGCAGCACATGTTGTGCAGCTACGACACGTCCATGATCACCAGTTCAACCATTTACGTTTATCCAAAGGTCGCACAACGAGGGGTCAAGTGTCTCGCTCAGGGACACAACGGTGGATGGGTCACAGTGGGGGATTGAACCCAGGTCTCTCACACCAAAGGCATGTGTCTTATCCACTGCGCCACCACCACCAACCAATATTCACCGTAAACACATCATCAATATATCGATAAACGCCACTCGCGCCTTTATTCAGTCCTTCCAAGTCTTCACGACAAAGGCCCAGTGAATGTTATATAAATTATTTTAGCAATATAGGACATGAAAACTGTTCAGACGAACACACACAGTGTGCTGCGTTAGCGATGTTTCATCAGGAGCTGTGAACAGGAAACCAGAGCTGATAACTAATGCATGCACTCTGCTTAAAGCACTGCTGATGGAGACTCACACTAACACACAAACACTAACACACTAACACACTAACACACACACACTCACACTAACACACTCACACACTTACACTCGCCCGGGGATGTAATATTCACATGGTTTCTTGCCGTCTCAGTCACACTCTCTCACACTGAGTTTGCCCTGGGATGTAGAACGCGTACATCTTCCTCCACCCACACACACAAACACACGCATTTAAAAGCAGACGCACACACATGAACATGACTCCGCACGGCAGACGCTTCCCACCATAGCAGATATGTGAGTAATAATAGACGCAGCGATGATAGTAGCAGCAGTCTGAGCACATTTTACAACAAATAAAATCTGCTTTCGCTCTGTGTTCTCATGCAGCAGCAGCAGCAGCACGAGGCTGCATTAAATGATCCCTTTTTTATTATTATATGTGCAGAACCAATGAAATGTCAGCCTGTAAAAACACTATGAATCCTCTCTGACACATGAAACGCCCTAAAACACAACCCAAGTTGAGTTCAGTTATTAGAGTGATTGATGGTTAATGTAACGTTACATCTGTGAGAAGCATTATCTTTACTTGTTGCAGGTTAGCTGGTCACAGTGTTGACTGAGCGAGGGCTTATGTAAACATGTTGTTTATCGACCGTGTTGTCACGAGGCCTGTACCCTCAGGTGGAGCAGCAGGTGTGAAGGAGCCTGTTTCACTGAGGTTTTATTAAGAAATACTTTGTTTTAATGAGCGAAGATTATTTGAGACAGAAGCGAGAAATTCAAGTTGTTGTTGTGGATTTGTGATCATTTGATGTTCCTGTGGTTCAATGAGACAACAAGGACCGTGGGATGGTTTGGCGTACGAGATGGAAGCGAGTGCGCAAACGGATCTTTGACCTTTAGCTAAATTCCGCTTCCCATCAGACGGAGGATCAGTTTTTCAGGAGGTCACATGCTCCCAGGTTTGGTTTCAGACCGTGCTCCCTTCTACATGTCTGGAAAAGACAAAGTGATTTTCATTTGAGGGTTTCTCCTCATGTCTGACCTCTGATCTGATAACAAGAAGTCTTATTAACCTGCACATGCTCAGTTTAAAACCCAGTTAGAAACCAGATTAAGAGTCTACATGGTCAGAGATCAGGTTTATCATGTTAACATGAAGGAATCCTGCAGAAAGAAGACATCTTTGTCTCTCCATCACCTCTCTCTCTCTCCTCAGTCAGACTATAGCTCGGTCGCCCTGCCAGTCTGTCAGCTGATTTATCTACCAGCCCATAGGATGACGGAAGGAAGACGAAGAAGAAGAAGTCTCCTCCGCTCCGTCTCTGTGTCGGGGTATTTTACGCAAACTTCTGAAATGCTGTAGTGAAGAAACATGATTTCACCAGCTGGGGTCACGTAAAAAGAAACGACTGAACGGAGGGAAAAGTTCTGTTCCAGGACAAGTTTCTATAAATCCTCTGACGTCCAGACGTGACCTGAAAGCAGTTGTCTTGTTCAACAAGACAAAACCAAAAACCTGACAAATGCATATTTTGACGTTAGTTCACAAGGACGTGTGGTCCTGCTGGTGGCGCTATAGGATCACCAAAGTCATTAGGTTTCATCCTCTGAGGACCGTGAATCTCGTCAGGGGGTCAGGCAGCAGCTATGGATCATTAGCAGGCAGAACTGAGGCTACTAGCGGACCCGTGTATATAATGAATGCCTGATTAGAGTAAATGAGGGGCAGGTGTGCAGGCAGGTGACGGGGGGGCAGAAGCAAGAGGAGATGAAAGTATTGACATGAATAATGAGCAGGAAATGTGTTAAGATGAAGCCGTGAGGTTATTGTTATATAGTGTGCGGTTAGCATGGCGAGGATAAACTGTTGGACTAACAAGGTTTATTTTTTAATGTCAAAGCTGATTATAAATATGTCACGTATTAGAAGATGACACTAAAACAAAAGTGCTGACACTTTATACTTCACGGTGTGACATTAAATCTTAATCTTATTAAACCTCCTAAATGATCACAGGGCAGCAGGACTACAGGATGAACCTCACCAACCTGAATGAAACTAAAAGTTTGGAGTAATTAAGAGTAAAAAGTCTGAACCACATTTCTGTAAATGTTTCCCACCCAGGCTGCTGCTAATTATTTTATATTAAGATGCACAGCAGGAGAAACTGAAACATCTTTAATTTAGTTCATTTTAATGAAACCCTTCTGGTTTTGAATTTTTAAAAAGGCGCCACAGTTCCAGACTCTGTTTGCAGAACATCTTCATAAAAAACCAACATGTTGGTTTTTCATATGAAAGCATCGGAGCCGGTGTGAAAAGGCCTGGAGGCAGCAATCACCTGATCTCCTGCCTTGACCTGATTACTGACAGTAATTTGCTCTTTCATGAGCATGTAAATGTGATGGCAGACTCTGCATGTTTTAAAGCACGGAGCGGCGTGATGAAGTGCTGCAGCTGAGACGCAGCGAGATGCAGAGAGCGACGGCAGGCGTCCTGCTGTGAGCGCAAACACATAGCTGCAATATTAAAGATCTGAGTGAAGAAGCAGCGGATACTGATCCCCACACATAAACACCTACAGACACTTGGTTGTGTCAGCCAGCAGGATGCTGCATTGACTTCTGGAGACATTCCCTAACATTAAAAGTTTCCACATTCTTCATATTAACAATGAATCAAACTCCTAGTTTGGTTTTTAGCGGAGCATCTAGAAGATAAAGAGTCAGATATATTTCCCTCAGAAGCTGGTGGAGACCAAACACAGAGCTAACAGAGAGAGAATACTGGACTCGCCTTCATCAGGGGACACATGAAGCATCGTGTTGCTCTGAGTCTCCGGGACGTGACTCCACAGCGTGATCAGTACAAGTTACCATCCATGTCCTCCATTCAGCTCCTTACTCAGTGTTTTCTGTTAAATATCAAATACTTGCCTTTCCCGTCAAACACCGACGCTACAGGGCTTCCCCCGCTGCGTTGAAGTGTGACGGTAAAGGGATCCCCAGTGCGTTCCAAACTGACAACAGTGGCTCTTGACCATGCGTCCGTATAAGACGAGTCAGGGAGTGAGAGCGGGTTGTTTAGACACAGCGGTGCTTTGAGCTAAAAGCTAGCATCAGGACGCTAACATGCTGATGTTCCGCAGGTATAAAGTTTACTTTGTTCAGCATCTTAGCTTGTTGTTTGTTGTGTTAGCATGTAAATGGTGCTGCAGGTATTTGGTCATAAACCAAAGTGTTTCTTTTGTCTGTTTAATCTCTCAGTAAACTGAATGGACAAAACAAGACAACTGAATGTGGGGCGTGGATCTTCTGAAGGAGCGCCGAAGGGAGGGATGTATTTGTTTGCCAAATGAGTTCAAATATCAACAATCCTTCTGCAGAATCACTTCCTCTCCCTTCAATCGATAATGAGAATAATGATTAGTTGCAGCCCGACACCATGGCTTTAAAATGTCATTGCAGCTCGGCCATTTGCTGCTCTGCGTCTCTTCGCCTCGTTAAAGCCTGATGAAGCTTCACTGCAGAAGACGTGACATTAAACACAGAGAAACACAAAACAACATTAAGAACCACGCTGCAGCTCAGCACCTGGACCTCTCTGCCCACACAGGCGTCTGTGAACATGCAAACATGCTCAGCAACAATTATTTATGACGAGTAAAATCATCAAAGCTAAAGTAATCTGGTCAAACTGCTTCACACAGATGAAAACTGTAAACATCAAAAGCACAGAAAATATATCATGTAATAACTATAAGCATCCCCCGAATCAACAGTTCAGACTGGGAATTTGACTCCATCCCAAACCACCAGACCGCTAATGTTGTAGACTAACCCTATCTGTTGATGTAACAGGAACCAAACTAGCTGCAGATTTGACCACTGTGTTCATCTGGGAATAAAGTTATCCACATTACAAAATACAAACATATGGGACTAACCAACAAGTAGCCTGTCTGACACTGAGTTTTCAGGGTATGGCTGTGGTCAGAAAGTCCCAGTAGCCCACACCAATCATGTGACAAGGCTAGACACAAGAAACAATTAGCCTACACGTTTAAAAAAGAGAATGAGTTTCTTTAAAGGCGTCTGATTCGTGGTTTCTCTTGCTTGTTACATTATTTTTTAAAAAGCTTGCTAAATTAGTGTTGCCGCTGATCAAGTTGACAATTAACGGTATGCCAGAACAGGAAATCTCCCCGTGCTCCCAATGGCCAGCATGCTAGTGCCCCAATCCAAAATGTATTGTTGTGTTCAACACGATTTGTAAAATCCATCAGAGTAAATGTTCCTACAGACTTTAAACAGAAGACAAACTCTGGGAGTAAAAAGGTGAGAGGTCGACCTCCTCCTGCTTCTGTTTGACCTGAGAACATTTTATCAGCTCGGTGAGTTTCTGTCTGAACGTCTGCAGAGAAGAAAAGAAGAAGATTTGATTTGTTACTTTCGCTCTCATCTTAAACACCCTGACCTCGCCGAGCGCAGGACCTCGGATCAATGTGACGGCGTTTCTGCCTTTATTGAATAGTTTGGATCTGAGAGAGAAAAAGAGTGAGTGAGTTCAGCCACATCGATCCCTGATGGATGAGGGTGAAAGAGAAGATAATTGAGGTGAAGAGTGAGGGAGACGAGGAGAGAAAGAGATTAAAAGAGGAAGAAGGGCAGGGGGAGGGAGGAATGTGAGGAAAGGAGTGTAAACGTCTGTTCAGATTTTTGTGATTAGTAGATTATATAAAAGCTGGTCTGGTGGAACTACAAGCAAAATCTGAGCTTGAACACAAACGTTACGTGTTTGGGTGAAGGTGACCTGAACAGTATTTCAGATGTTGGGGGACATTAGAGGACACAGAAACCTCCTCACAGTAACTGCATCCACCGGTCAGTCCTGTAATTTAATGTGTGTGTCGGGGTCAGTTGATTAGCGTTTGATCTTCAGGTAATAAAACAGCAGCTACCTCTCCTCTAATCTACATTCTGATCACACTCATACAAACACAACAGCATCAGTAGCTCTTGGTTGATTGCATTATAATATTCAGTTCATATTTAGTAACACTTACTGTCGAGAGGTAAATGAGTCAAGTGCAGGCTGAGACTTCAGAACACTGCAGCACAGACAACAATAAGAACAATGATGGAGACGTAGCCAACAGTAGGTTCATCTCACCCCCGAGACGTCACATATGGACGCATGGTCAAGACGCCTCGGCATCGTAGTTCAACGCACTGGGGGAAGACCTGTAGCGTCGTATATCAACACTAAAGGTAGGTGTGAGAGATAACAGAATAGAAAGAGTGAGGAGGTGGCTGTGGTGGACGGTGGGCCAGAAACCGGACTTTCACCCAGGAGACCGGTGTGAAAAAACTGAATGTTTTAAGTGAAGTGACGTAAGTAACGTAGTTATCTTGAGCCAAAGCACGATGCTTTCTTAAACCTAATCAAGTAGTTTTGTTGTCTAAAACCAACCAAATAGCACCATTGCACATTGTTATCCACTAGTTTTGTTTTGAAAGTCTAATCAGACGTTGCATATTTATTGTTGCTAACTTGACTGTAGAGCCCCACACGTCCAAAAACAACACTAAAGGGTACCCAGGCGTTAAGAAGCGACACCAAGGGGTCTTCACCAAACATCCATGTGACGACTTGGGAGTAATGTGTTGGCACAACCTTTGTTCTATTTTGTGGAAAACTCAAACTCTCAAAAAGACGTGATGTAAGTGACTTACTTACCACATCATGTGGGCATCCTGTGTTTACAGGGTTCACTTCATCTTCATCATCATGACGGCATGATTGGCCATGTGAGGGTTAAATGACTGAATGAATAAATTTAGGTTTCATTACCTTGAATGATGAACCTGAAGCATCCATGATTGTTTGATTTGTTAGACACTTACCTCTTATAAAGCACAGAGGTTTATATACGGAAGGAACATCTTCCCAGCCTACTAGTTTACTGTGGAAAGGATCATGAGAAAGAAATGTGAGAGAAATTAAATCTGATCTTCAAGCTGATCAATTCACACGACTCTAACAGAATTCAAATTCTCAGTTAGTCTGTCAGGATCTGGACGTCTGCTGGTAATGTGGGCTCGGGTTCCAATGAAAGACAAAGACATCAGCAGAGAAACAGTGTTTTTTACATAAAGCATCAACCCAAGCAATGAACGACTTCACAGAAAAGTAAACAGCCAGCCTCTGCGCTGCTCACAGCGTCATGCTTCCTACAGGTGGAATCTGTTTTGGCAGCTTCTAACTCCCAAAGCAGCACACGAGACGGGCTGACAGGCCGGTTTCCACACCTGCAGATCATCTTCAGTTAACTTATCATCACAAACACCAAACGAGCCGTGCTCTCATGCATTTTACATGCACAGGGGTTCACACTTTATGTTGAGGCGCTAAACAAACTCCCAGAGATGTGACTGACCTTTAGAGCCTCCAACTTCTACATCCAACCTATTTTCTTAGCTCTTCCTCTTATAAAGCAACTGTAGGGTTTCAATCTGATACGCTTAAATAATCATACACCCAACAGATGTGAGGCACAGCAAACACTATGAAGAGCTACTATCAGTCTAGATAGATAGATCCATCTCATCAGCATGCTGCAGACTCCTCATTACATTGCGTGAAGCAGTGTATTCCAGGATGTACATGTGTGTTTGTTTGAATAGAGGAGGTCAGATGTGTGTTTTTTGTGTCTCTGCAGTACTTGTGTGTGATGGAGAAAAGGTGTGTGTGTGTCTACAGAATATCTGAAACAGACCTCCCAACTGGAAAATCTGAAATTCATAATGTTCCTCAGCATCTCTCTGAGTCGGGAAACAACAAAACTGCTCGAACAGCCTTGAAAACATCAAAGTCCTCAATCTGTAAATCTACTGTCTGCTGTGTGTCCTAATGTCTGCTGGCCTACTGTCTGCTGGTCTGCTGTGTGTCCTAATGTCTGCTGTCTACTGTGTCCTACTGTCCACTGGTCTGCTGTGTCCTACTGTCTGCTGTGTGTCCTACTGTCTGCTGGTCTACTGTGTCCTACTGTCTGCTGGTCTGCTGTGTGTCCTACTGTCTGCTGTGTGTCCTACTGTCTGCTGGTCTGCTGTGTATCCTGATGTTTGCTGGTCAACTGTGTCCTACTGTCTGCTGTGTGTTCTACTGTGTGCTGGTCTGCTGTGTGTCCTACCGTCTACTGGTCTGCTGTGTCCTACTGTGTGCTGGTCTGCTGTGTCCTACTGTCTGCTGGTCTGCTGTGTATCCTGATGTCTGCTGGTCAACTGTGTCCTACTGTCTGCTGTGTGTCCTACTGTTTGCTGGTCTGTTGTGTGTCCTACTGTCTACTGGTCTGCTGTGTCCTACTGTGTGCTGGTCTGCTGTGTGTCCTACTGTCTGCTGGTCTGCTGTGTGTCCTACCGTCTACTGGTCTGCTGTGTCCTACTGTCTGCTGTGTGTCCTACTGTCTACTGGTCTGTTGTGTCCCACAGTGTGCTGGTCTGTTGTGTGTCCTACCGTCTACTGGTCTGCTGTGTCCTACTGTGTGCTGGTCTGCTGTGTGTCCTACTGTCTGCTGGTCTGCTGTGTGTGTCCTACTGTCTGCTGTCTGCTGTGTGTCCTACTGTCTGCTGGTCTGTTGTGTGTCCTACTGTCTACTGGTCTGCTGTGTCCTACTGTGTGCTGGTCTGTTGTGTGTCCTTGTACTGTCTGCTGGTCTGTTGTGTGTCCTACTGTCTGCTGGTCTGCTGTGTCCTACTGTGTGCTGGTCTGCTGTGTGTCCTACTGTCTACTGGTCTGCTGTGTCCTACTGTGTGCTGGTCTGCTGTGTGTCCTACTGTCTACTGGTCTGCTGTGTGTCCTACTGTCTGCTGTTGTGTGTCCTACTGTCTACTGGTCTGCTGTGTCCTACTGTGTGCTGGTCTGCTGTGTGTCCTACCGTCTACTGGTCTGCTGTGTCCTACTGGTCTGCTGTGTGTCCTACTGTCTACTGGTCTGTTGTGTCCCACAGTGTGCTGGTCTGTTGTGTGTCCTACCGTCTACTGGTCTGCTGTGTCCTACTGTGTGCTGGTTTGTTGTGTGTCCTACTGTCTACTGGTCTGCTGTGTCCTACTGTGTGCTGGTCTGCTGTGTGTCCTACTGTCTGCTGATCTGCTGTGTGTCCTACTGTCTGCTGGTCTGCTGTGTGTCCTACTCTTTGCTGGTCTACTGCTGGTCTGCATTCTACCTGGCTCCTTCCCGTCAGACAGGTTTGGTCTCTCCGGGGCTGTTTATGAGCTGCTATCACATTTAGAATTTCCTCTCCGAAGGTTTCTTTGTTTTCCTTCTGTGCCATGGTTTTTCAGAGACCTGTCAATCAAAACTCAGGGACAAACCAACACAAGGCTGTTCCCGCCGGTCGATTCTCTGAAACAAACAGTGAAACTACATTTTCCACAGTTACAGTTTGAAACTGTAATCTTCCTTACAAACATGTTATATTCAGATAGCGTCAGCTGTCAAACAACCAAGCTGAGAATAGAAGGAGACAGGATCCAAGCAGAAAATACAATCACCTTTAAAATGGATGATTTTTAAACGTGCAGCACTCTGTCTTCACCAGCATAAACCCAGTCTTCCTCTGTCTTCCTCCTTACTGATGTTGTCTGCATCCCTCCATCGCCCAATGTCAAACCCTGCCACACTCCATCTGGAGCCATTTCCTTTGTTTGTTAGCAGCATAAAAGTTTAATGTGGCCTTGAGTTGTGTGTCCCTGCAGGGTGGGCAGAAGGTCAGAGAGAGAACACAAAGACCAGAGAATGAGAATGAGAATGAAACAGCAAATGGAGGACGAAAGAGATGTTAACAGGGAGGAAGGGATAAAGTGTAAGGAAAAGACAAAGTAAGGCCACAGAATGTTAACATTTTATGAATAGCATGTAAAAATGAGATATATGCCACTTTCAAAACCAGACAATCTCCCATTGTGTCTCTATATTCTCCTTCTTGAATTACCTCTTAATTTAAAGTCCTTTTTAAATCAAAATGCGAAAGGCTGAAAGCAGTCTGACAATGTCTGGCTACAGTCGTTGGAGAAATTACTCTATCCTTGAACTCAGACTCTCAGTCTGCTGTTTGCCGCCTCCAACTAGTTCTGCCCAGGAAAAGGCTTTGGGTTATATATGTAGAGGTCAAGTTGAGTTGCATGTTGCAACATCTTCAGGGCAACAATGTCCACAAAGGTCAGGAAATGCAGCAGATATTCAATCTGAGCGAGAAATCAGAACTCAATTTGAATTTCTTCTCATTCACTTCAATTTTACACCGTCCACGGCTACTACTGGCCCAAATACAAGACACAAGAACTAGAGGGATGTGCTTTGCTAATAGATCAATCTAAAGGAAATAAAGAAGTTTAAACAAAGCAAAGAGATCCATAAACAGGTTGTCCGAACAAGGTGAGAAAAACTATTATCCGAATTAAGCACTTTGAAACGAGACAAATCCACAGACATGGAGACAAACCAACAGGAAGGAAACCAGGACAGGAACACATGACAGGCTGACACACTGCATAGAAGACAAGGCTCTGAACCCGCAAAGACGGACAGGTACTGATGAGTATAAATGCTGAGACAAACAGGTGTAACACATTAGGGGCAATTAGACAGAACAGGAAGAAAAACTAGACACAGACAACCTTCAACCTAAATTAGGAAGAACGACAAAACACTGAGAACCAACAGACAAAGACAAAACCTGAGACAAGCACATGGACAAAACAGACAGACATGTAGACCAAATCCAAAACAGGCACAAGACAAGACAAATAAGACAAGGAATGAAATCAAAAACACAGAAAGACAGAGCAGGCAGACCGCATCGTGACCAAATGTTTCTGTAAGTGAACCTGATCTTGACCGATTGCCTTTTCGTCAGGCTGCATGAAGCCAGCTGGGTGGCACGGCACTCTTGTTCGTCTCCAGAGCTGAGGCTTTCTTGCTGGGTTGTCTGAAGGAGTGTGTTCGGTCATTGCCCAATGCCTGCAGTGACTCTGTGTTCCTTCTTCTTAGGGGCCGCACATCCATTGTGACCTTGGCCCCTCACAGCCCGTCGGGATAACATGCCCCATGGCAAAGCTCACTGAGGGACCAGTGGGTTAAACATTTGGAACCTTAACCTCACCGGGTCTGGGTCTGGATCTGTTAAATACTCGTGTAGGTGGTGATGGAGCAGTGGATAAGACACATGCCTTTGGTGTGAGAGACCACTGTGAGACATCAATATGTCCCTGAGCAAGACACTTAACCCCTCGTTGCTCAGGAGGTGTGCGACCTCTGACATGTATAGCAATTGTAAGTCACTTTGGATAAAAGCATCAGCTAAATGAATAAATTCAATTCAATAAATGTAAATGTAAATCTCAAGGCAAAAACATGATTTGTTACCAGATACAGGAGAATAAAAAAAACAGGGAGGTTTCCACCTGGTGATAACTCAAATAAGAAGGGTGACCATGAACTGGTTGAGAGAGTTTTGCTGGCAATCTTGTCGCAGGACAAAGTCAAACCGTTAGCAGGATCCATGAACCTCTATTTCTTTTCTCTAACAGAGGTTTTTGCAGTGAAACAAAGTGCGGCTGAGGTAAAAGCTCCTGTCACTCTAAAGCCTGGTTGAGGCACATTAAAAGCATTTGATTAGAAAATTACACTGAAATTAACTCTCATATGCATCAAAGCTTTCAAATGAAAAGGATTATTCACCCTGAAGGAAAGAAAACAGGAGAAAAGGGAAGGAACAAAAGGTCGAGATAAATACCAGGTTAGAACAAGTGAAGACAGATCTGACTCCTGCTCTGACAACATGACTGCCGGCAGGGAATTAAAGCTCTCTGTGATATGTGAAGTTCATTTGCATTCAAAGAAGAAATCTTAAAAAACAGAATACTGTACAATGTTCATGAAGTTTAAACAACCCGGTTTGTACTCGGTACTAGATCTGATGTTCTCATGAAATCACATTTAACCACTAATGTCTTGGCTCCTCACCGGTCTCTGCAGGTGTATTCTGACAGTCGGCGTCATTACAAAGTAAAAACACAAGATTAGACTTCAAAATGCATCCTGAGGCTTTATGAATCTGCTTTGTAAGCATAATAATATTATAAACTTCCTGAGCTTAACACAAAGGCAAATAAACACAGACTGCACTAAAGCTGTCAAATTCACACAAAAAACAAGGGGCAAGAGATCAGATGGCTCTCTGTCTGAAGACACCTTAAGGTTGAGCCCAGCCACCCAGCTTTTTGGCCACAGGTGAGTGCTGGAACAACGACTTCAACAGCAGTGTTGGTTCACTGCTGTTGAAGTCGTTGTTCCAGCACTCACTGAGCTCTGTCAGGCTGGTGTCATTGAAATGAACGAGGGGCTGTGTTCTCTTACGCAGGACTAAAACTGGTCTGAACACAGCCTGAAGGCCGGGTTATGAGAGAAAACGTCACAAATCAAATGTGGTCTAAACGTCCACACTGGAAGGGAGAGCAGAAAGCAAACCGTCAGGGGGGGGGACTCGTTTAAATATGGAGATAAATAATAAACAGAGCAGAGAGTCATGGCCTCAGATTCAGAGGTGCTGACTTTAATCCCGTCACACCTTCAAAACGCAGCCAGAACCACAGCATCTGATCCTGAGACCAAGAAAGACACTCGTGAAGAACGTAAACCCAACATGGCTGCACCACCACCATCATCATCACCATCATCACCATCATCAAAAGGACATATTATAAATGTCTCATGATCACTTTGGACACATTTCACCAAAATTCAACCTGACATGTCCACCACAAGCACAACATGCTGAGTGGGGAGTGTGTGTGCAGCTTATCTGTGTTTGTATATGAATCTGTGTTTGTGCTGACATGTTAGTGTCTGTGTGTGTGTGTGTGTGTGTGTGTGTGTGTGTGTTTAACAGTGTGTAGTGTCAGCAAAGATTTATTGTGTTGCCAAGCTGTTACAGCTCCTGCTGCTGTATGTGTGGGCATAAGCTGCATGGATGTGTGTAAGTCTAAAGGAGTGTGTGTGTGTGTGTGTTGTTGTTGTTGTTGTTGTTGTCACGGCGACATGCTAATTCAGTGACATGAAGTCAAAGTGACGTGTAATTGATGTTCCAGAGCGTGGCCGCAGAACGCGACGACACACCTCCGGTTACATCACAGCATCTGCACGGAGGCATCTTTACCAGGCGCATGTGTGTCGGTGTGTAAATGAGTGACAGATTAAAGGGCAGCACAAAGAGAAAGAGGTAAAGGAGGACGGAGTGAGAGGACAAAGTGAATATTTTTTTCTTTAAATAATGACTATTATCATCATTAATTAAAGTCTCCTTGGCAGCAGCGCGGCCTGAAGACAGCAGAGGAGCCCATAAAAAGACAGAGACGGCAGCACCATCCTGACATTTCAATGAAATGTCAATTACTCTAACAGGCTCAGCGCCTGTTGTTTCATTTCATTTTCTCGCACACTGAACGCACCGCAGGAGAAGACAGCGAGCAGCAGGAAGAGCTGCTGGTGAAGTCCAGTTTACAACACGTCTGAAGGCTTTTAGAGATTTATTCTTATACTTAAACTTCTCCAGTCAGACGATCAGATTCACAGGCAGGGCTGTATATTATGTTATATAGCAGAACCCCACCTACTAAACTCTGTGAAGAGCTCGGTCCAGGAGGTGTTTACCCTAGTTTAGCACAAAGACTGAAGGCAGATGGAAACTGTTAGCCTAGCTCCATCAGCTCCATGTCTGTCTGATGTCTTGACATGTTGTCTCAAATCGCCACATATGGACGCATGGTCAAGACCCCTTGGTGTCAGTTTGAAGCCCCGTAGCGTCACTTATGAATGCTAAAGGTAGGTGTAGGATATTTAACAGAAAAGTCTGGTAGTTGGGTGGACAAGAAACCGGACTTTCAGGTTTGAAACAAAAAAGTCAACATTGCATGTTTTTACTGAAGTTAGGTAGGTTACGTAAGTTGGCTAAGTTCTGCATGTAACATGATGTAGCGTAGTTATTTTAACCCAAACCATGATGCTTTCCTAAATCTATCCAAGTAGTTTTGGTGCCTAAATCTAACTAAATTGTGACATTTGACAACGTTAACAACTTGTTTTATTTTGAAACTCTTACTGGACATTGCATATTTACTGTTGCTAACTTGAACGCGGAACCCTACATATTGAAAAACGGCGGTGAAGGCTTTAAAAACTTGACCAAGTGTCCATATGTGGCAAGTTGGGAGTGAGAATGTGTTGGTTGTGACTCGTTAGCGAAGACTCTACTCAGCAGTCCATCATGACCTTGCTAGTTTAGTTTCGTTAGATAACCAAGCTGTGGTAAACCACACAGTAGGGGTCGACCAGTAACCGGTCTGGACGATTATCGGCGCCGATATTCAGCATTTTTCCAATAATCTGCGTCGGCCATTTTAAAATCAGATATCCGATATAATTAATTAAAAATTGCTCTCCTTTGGCTGTGATGCTGCCGCCTCTCTCGGTCTGCTCGAGCCCACAGAGCGGTGAGTACAATGTCCCGCCCACAGTACTAGCTGATTGGTTACAAGTCACCAGTAATAGCCTATCAACACTCTCTCAGCAGAGCTCCGCATGCACACTCTGAGCGGAGCTATCGGAGTGCAGATTACACAAGTCGAACATGAATACGCCCGTTACTGGAAGTAAGCGCATCAAAACAGCAGTGCTAGTAAAAGGCTGCTACTGCTTCGGTACAAAAAGCAGGAAAGTGAACCGAGCAATATTTAATCTGCTCTGTCTCATCCGAGCTAAACCTCCCTGTCTGTAGCCTGTTTAGCTGAGATGCTACGTAACTTAAAATTTAGTAAATCCTTGCAAACTCAGCTGCTTGTTGAGAGAAACGAGCTCCTCTCTGCAGCAGCAGAGGGAGGAGGGCTGAAACTGACTGTCTTCAACCTGAACACTCAGTATTTTGATGTCAGATGAATATAGTTCATTTAACATGTTCCATTTGTTTCCAGTGAGATATTGATTTTAAATAGTGACTTTTGTTGCTGCTCTGAAAACAGTTTGTTATAATAAAAGATTCAATTTGATTACTGCAAGTATTTAGTAATGAAATACCAATAAGAGTATAGATAAAGAACAGAACCAATAAATAGCATCAATAAAATCCTAACTATAAACTAAATACATTTTTAAATGGCAGCAGGTAAAGACAAAGTTTCATAGTTAACAAGTCCATCTCTGGGATGGATCTCTAATTCATTTAATTTACTATTTATAAAGACTAAACATAACAGCTAAATTTAAACTCGTTATTTTCAACAAAGTTGTCTGTTGGAGTTTGTGTTATTCTAAATTTCTAAATCTTTAATTTCTAAAGATTAAAATTTTACAGCAAATGTATATCAGTTTCACATATCAGCCATCAGTCTAACTGGTAACTAATAATCGGGATCGGCCCGGGAAAAAACCTTTCGGTCGATCCCTACTGCGCAGTCACACTTGACTTCTAACTGTAGCTGTAAACTGAAGTTACCAGAAGTTACTAAAAAACATAAATCCCCCTGGAATTGTATACGGCAGAGATGAGAGTCCAGGTCAAGTCTCAAGTCTTTGAGCTAGAGTCCAAGTCAAGTCTCAAGTCTTTAAGCTAGAGTCCAGGTCAAGTCTCAAGTCTTTGAGCTAGAGTCCAAGTCAAGTCTCAAGTCTTTGAGCTAGAGTCCAGGTCAAGTCTCAAGTCTTTGAGCTAGAGTCCAAGTCAAGTCTCAAGTCTTTGAGCTAGAGTCCAAGTCAAGTCTCAAGTCTTTGAGCTAGAGTCCAGGTCAAGTCTCAAGTCTTTGAGCTAGAGTCCAGGTCAAGTCTCAAGTCTTTGAGCTAGAGTCCAGGTCAAGTCTCAAGTCTTTGAGCTAGAGTCCAAGTCAAGTCTCAAGTCTTTAAGCTAGAGTCCAGGTCAAGTCTCAAATCTTTAAGCTAGAGTCCAGGTCAAGTCTCAAGTCTTTGAGCTAGAGTCCAAGTCAAGTCTCAAGTCTTTAAGCTAGAGTCCAGGTCAAGTCTCAAATCTTTAAGCTAGAGTCCAGGTCAAGTCTCAAGTCTTTAAGCTAGAGTCCAGGTCAAGTCTCAAGTCTTTGAGCTAGAGTCCAGGTCAAGTCTCAAGTCTTTGAGCTAGAGTCCAGGTCAAGTCTCAAGTCTTTAAGCTAGAGTCCAGGTCAAGTCTCAAGTCTTTAAGCTAGAGTCCAGGTCAAGTCTCAAGTCTTTGAGCTAGAGTCCAGGTCAAGTCTCAAGTCTTTAAGCTAGAGTCCAGGTCAAGTCTCAAGTCTCTGAGCTAGAGTCCAAGTCAAGTCTCAAGTCTTTAAGCTAGAGTCCAGGTCAAGTCTCAAGTCTTTGAGCTAGAGTCCAAGTCAAGTCTCAAGTCTTGGAGCTAGAGTCCAAGTCAAGTCTCAAGTCTTGGAGCTAGAGTCCAGGTCAAGTCTCAGGTCTTTAAGCTAGAGTCCAGGTCAAGTCTCAAGTCTCTGAGCTAGAGTCCAGGTCAAGTCTCAAGTCTCTGAGCTAGAGTCCACGTCAAGTCTCAAGTCTCTGAGCTAGAGTCCAAGTCAAGTCTCAGGTCTTTAAGCTAGAGTCCAGGTCAAGTCTCAAGTCTCTGAGCTAGAGTCCAGGTCAAGTCTCAAGTCTCTGAGCTAGAGTCCAAGTCAAGTCTCAAGTCTTTGAGCTAGAGTCCAAGTCAAGTCTCAAGTCTTTGAGCTAGAGTCCAGGTCAAGTCTCAAGTCTTTGAGCTAGAGTCCAAGTCAAGTCTCAAGTCTCTGAGCTAGAGTCCAGGTCAAGTCTCAAGTCTTTGAGCTAGAGTCCAGGTCAAGTCTCAAGTCTCTGAGCTAGAGTCCAGGTCAAGTCTCAAGTCTTTGAGCTAGAGTCCAAGTCAAGTCTCAAGTCTTTAAACTAGAGTCCAAGTCAAGTCTCAAGTCTTTGAGCTAGAGTCCAGGTCAAGTCTCAAGTCTTTAAACTAGAGTCCAGGTCAAGTCTCAAGTCTTTAAGCTAGAGTCCAGGTCAAGTCTCAAGTCTTTAAGCTAGAGTCCAAGTCAAGTCTCAAGTCTCTGAGCTAGAGTCCAAGTCAAGTCTCAAGTCTTTGAGCTAGAGTCCAAGTCAAGTCTCAAGTCTTTAAGCTAGAGTCCAAGTCAAGTCTCAAGTCTTTGAGCTTCTTTGTTTGGGTCTTGTTGTATGAAGTTTTAAAGCCACAGTTTATGATAAATAGCTCAGCAGCTGCCGGTGTTTGTTGTTCTTTCTCACGTGCGGCCGTGCGCAGCTGATACTACGTGTTACATGGGCAGGTTATAACCCATCTCTGGTATACAGCCCCTGTGTCCTCACTACTCTCTACACCCAGGCGATGTGATAACGTTCTGTAACGTGAGGAGTAGTAGAAGTTTTGTGAGGATGAAGACAGACAGGTTTGTTCCACCTTCAGGACGAACCAAGAAGGTGAAAAACAGGTTGGAGTGATCAATCAGGAGCTAAGACCCACCGGAGCAGAACGAAAAGACACAGTTAAAACTTGTGAGAGTGATTTAATACGTCCCATCAACACACACACACTCGGTGGCGTCCAGGAATAATTATCTGTAGCTTCTCAATGTGCCTTTGCAGCGTCTTTGAGGTGCTGCAGCTCGGTGGGTCAAATGGAAATCAGGGTGAGAAGGAGGTGAAGAGCTCTACATCTTCAGAATGAGGTGAGGTCAACAGACACATCGTTAACCACAAGACAAACACATGATTACCACGTGCAGCTCTGGGAAGTCATACGCACCGTGTCAAGCCGTCAGTCAAGCTCACCTCTGAGTGTTAATCAGTTAATTCCTTAACGAGCTGTTTCAATTAAGCTCATCCTGCTGTGGAAGCCCCTTCCCCCTTTCCGTTCTGTATTTAAACTGTCTCCATGTTTGTTAATGTGAATGTTTGGCAGATGACTTCTGCCTAATTAGGCCCTGCCTCCCCCAACGCTGCCCCCTAGATGATCAATTAGCATAAGACTTAATTGGCCAAATGAACACAGGGTTTAATTGCCAAAATGAACAGTGTCCTAATTGAACAAATTAGCAGGCGACTCTAAAGGCTGCAGGCTGCCGTGACATTTCTGCCTCTGTGGACGGGTTCAGGGATGTGTGTGTGTTCAGGGGAAGCCAGCCAGTTGTTGTTGCTAGGCATCCAGAATCTACCTCCCTCTCTCTTTCACCCTGTCATTTAGGCTGTAATTTCATGAGCTGAGGTCTAATGGACTCTACAGGAACAGACCCAGCAGACAGCTGAAGGACAAGCTGCAGACACACAGGAGGCGTGTGTTTTAATAATAAGAGCTGAACATATTTCATATAGTAGACATGCTGTACAGCTGTCGCACACTCGGTGACTGACTTCCACCAACACATACAGGTTTTTAAAAGTCAGAGCACAGGGTGACAGGAACAGGAAAGGTAAATCTTCCTACATGCTGCAGTATGCACTAAAACCCTGATCTAGGATATATCTATCTGTAGCTATGTTAGAAATAAATATCTTTGATCAGTATTACAACTAACTACGGACGTGTGATCTCTCCTCACAAGAGCGTGACTGAAACAGGCACGAATGGTTAGTGGGACGAGTCCGAGTCAAAAGACCCTCAAGACTGAGACAAGTCCTAATTAAAACACCCTTATGACTGAGACAAGTCCGAGTCAAAAGACCCTCAAGACTGAGACAAGTCCGAGTCGAAAGACCCTCGAGACTGAGACAAGTCCGAGTCAAAAGACCCTCAAGACTGAGACAAGTCCGAGTCAAAAGACCTTTGAGACTGAGACAAGTCCGAGTCAAAAGACCCTCAAGTCTGAGCCAAAAAACCTTTGAGACTGAGACAAGTCTGAGCCAAAAAACCTTTGAGACTGAGACAAGTCCGAGTCAAAAGACCTTTGAGACTGAGACAAGTCCGAGTCAAAAGACCTTTGAGACTGAGACAAGTCCGAGTCAAAAGACCTTTGAGACTGAGACAAGTTCGAGTCAAAAACCCTAAAGACTGAGACAAGTCCTAATTAAACAACCTTTGAGACTGAGACAAGTCCGAGTCAAAAGACCTTTGAGACTGAGACAAGTCCGAGTCAAAAGACCTTTGAGACTGAGACAAGTCCGAGTCAAAAGACCTTTGAGACTGAGACAAGTTCGAGTCAAAAAACCCTAAAGACTGAGACAAGTCCTAATTAAAACAACCTTTGAGACTGAGACAAGTCCGAGTCAAAAGACCCACAAGGATGAGCCAAGTCGTTGTCAAAAGACCCTTACTGAGACACGTATCCGAGTCAGAAGACATAGGTGGGCAGATGAATTAGTCTGAGCAGGGCTCGTTCACCACAGCATTCAAGCCCCTGCACACTCTGAAAGAAGCCTTTTTATATTTAATTATCTTATTCTTTATGGTTACATAAGGGTGGTGAGGTGAATGAGTTGAGCGGGGCGCTAACATTGACACGCTTAATAAAAGACTAAAGCAGCGGATGTGTGCTGTTATTGAATTACTCACTGCTATGATGAACTGCTATTCAAATGCTTTGGAGAAGTAAATGTTGACACAGAGCTGAACCAGCCGAGAGGCTCGAGCTGGAGGAAATGATAAAACCCGTCTTTCTGACATTAAAACAATACGTTAGAACTTTTCAAAACCATCCTTTATTTGAAAAGGTGAAGGCTTCTCATACAGCTTGATCTTAAAAGACTTACAGACGACTCGATATGGAAGTAGTTTGATGTCAAAAGTGTGCGGTCAGAGAGTGCATCTGACGCCAGACAAGGTTTCAGATGGTATCTACTTTTTAGTTTATTACATGAAAAAGCACTATTTCAATGGATTTCTGATTTAATTCAATAATTGAGGACATTAAGAGGATAAAATAAAGGGTTTAGCTTTAGTTCATCAGGCTTTCCTGTTCCATGTCTCTGCGTCTCGGTTGTGCTTTCCTACTGTCCTGTTTTGCTTGGTCTTCTTCCTTCTTCGCACTACTTTTTCTTCCTGTTAGAGTCAAGAGCAAATGGACTTGGTTGAAGATACTAGAAGATGTTTCATCCCTCACTTGTGAAACACAGGCAGGGCTGGCAAGATGTAGAGAAGGACGCACGGACATAAATATCCAACACTTGGAAAGACCTTGAGGAAAAAGAGTAGGAGGCAGCGTTATTCACTGTCGTCCTCCTCTCATTTACCATCGGCCTCTCAGACGCCACCGAGAAATTCAGAGCATGGAGAGAGAGAGAGGCAGCTGCTGGCCGAGGCTTCCTCTCTCTCTCTCTGTCCATCACTAGGCCGAGAGTTCGGCGCTCTCAAACGGCTCTGACACACTTTCGTGACGCTGTCATTTCTTCCGATCAGACCAGGACTTGTTTCAAAAGGTCGGCGTCCCTCGATGCTTCTGCCCTGTTACACCTGCAAATAGAGTAGAAGTCCTCCTGCCGTCTGGCTCCGTCTCCGAGACAAATACGACAAAGATGTCCAAAGTTTTGTCTCGAAAGGCGGCGTGTCGTGCAACTCTCCTCCGACATCTTTATTCTACTTGTTCTCCTCCCAAGTCGTGACATACGGAAACACGGTCAAGACTCCTTGGTGTCGAAAGCACTGGGAAGACCTGCGGCGTCATTTATGAACGCTAAACGCAGGAGTAGCTTATAAGTAAGAGATAAGTCTGAGTAAGGAGGTGGTTGGTAGTAGTTTTGGTGCCATCCCTAACCAAACCGCTGTTTCACAACGTTAACTAGTTCTCTTTTGAAAGTTTTACCGGATGTTAGCCGTACTCGTCCAGAAACGACTCTAAATGGTACCCAGGGCGTTAAAAAGCAACGCCAAGCGTTCATATGTGATGAGTTTGGAGGTTTGGTGGTTTATTCCCCAAATGTTTTCGACTTTCTTCTCTTAATCAGTGTGGTGCTTCCAATTAGTCACCTGACTTATTTACGGTATTTATGGTGATGGTTAAAGCTTCTCTCTATGAAAATCAACTTGTTGCAAAGCGATGATCCCTTAAAAGTTTCTTCTCTTCTCTGACTTCTTCAGTAATTCAAATACATCTGGTGTTGTTTTTATTTACAATTAAGGACGCCATCGTTCTGTGCCAGCGGTTCTGCAGCTTCTCCGTTGTGCCACAGGATCTGGAGTTTGCCCAGTTGGAGCTGTGATGTTAAAATGTCCTTCAGTACATCCAAAGTTGAGTCTGAAAGATCATTAACTTCCACCATCAGGGTCTTTTGTTCTGTCCAAACCTTGTTGATGCCTCAAAAACCCAATTTTAGAATTTTTATTTCAGGCATTAAAGCTCACAAAGGAGAAAAAAAAGTCACATCTGCGCAGCGACCTGAACAAAAAAGCAAACTGTATCTGAAGTTTATCTTAAAAAAAGAATCGGGATCCCGTCAGTGAGAGCGCTCTCATGTTTTTACGTTCCCTCATTAAACGCTTTGCTGTCAGTCACTCCCCGGCGTGCACGTCTCCCTCCTCTAAAACGACCCAAACCCTTCAATCAGCATGAGACGGCGGGTTGCCAGGTTTGAAGGGTTCAGATGATCCCCCGCCTCTGAAAGTAATTAACGGCTGGATTACTATCTGAAGACGGCGTCCTCGCTGAAACACACACTCCTGGATCCATTCAACACACACACATTTGCACAATTACACACCAATATGCAAATGCACACAGAGCCCCCCCCCCTCTCTTTGAGACACATTTAGCATGCAAACGTACAGCACACAGACTTCTACACTCTGCTGCTGAACCTTTTGTTTTCCCTTTTTATTCCTTCTGGGGAGCCAATTATTTTACAAACTATCTGGAGTACAGTGAACACGGTCACGTGCTGCTCTGCCCTCCGTCACCGCGTGTTTGTGCATTTAGGTTTGAAGCTCATTTCAGCTCCTTTTGATCAGCCTGAACACACGTGTAGACCGTCTGAGGACAGATCTCCTCAGCTGAACTCGCACATCCTGTCGTGTTGTTTGTGTACCTTTTTTGTAACTGAAGCAACTGCTGTTCAGAATCGATCAGCTCTTCAACACAGTGGAACACAGAAACCGCAACAAGCGTTTTTTTACTATAAATGCTCACGACGCCGTCAGCTACAGCGCGGACTACAGCAGGAGTATAAACTGGCCTTACAGGGGACGTGTGTTAATGTATGAAATCAGCTGCGTCTGCATCATCGTACTGCAGCAGGGAGAGTTTGCAGCTGTACGTGCGACCATGGGAACACAAAGTCTCTGCGGTATCGTACATCAGCCTCCCTCAGCCTTGCTCTGGTGTCTTCATGCGACCTTATAGAAATAAAGTTCTGTAAACATTCACACATTTCCTCATAAACAAACTTTCCTTACTTTTTGTGGCCACATTGATACGCAGCGTGACCGCCGCCACCTGAGACCAGGATGTCAGGATGTGTAATTTGTCACCTGCACTGCTGCTGCTGAGAACCGAAGCCAAACCACAACTTCTGTATGTAGGACACTTCCAGCGGTGAAGGCGAAGCTGAATCACAATCTCGTTCTCTGTCAGCTGTTTCAGGACAATGAGAAGCAACGTCAGCGAGCGAGTGACCACAAGTGAAACAGCTAAAACCAAACTGGTGTGATGTGTATCCTACTGAAACTCAGAACTTCTGCAGCGACAGCCGGACCCTTCTGGACAGTTACAGGAATGTCCAACACGTCCTCCAACCTAAACCACAACAACACGACGCACAGGGAGGTAACTACGCCGTGTTAACGTTGTTAAACGCTGGCAGTTTGGTTAGGTTTAAGAAAACATTGTGGTTTGGGTTAAAGTAAGTTCATTACGTAAAAACTCAGGATAACTCAATATTTACTTGGCGCCACACGGGACTCGAACGCTGTTCTCTCGAGTGTAAGGGCGAACTCACCCAGCATGTTTGAACCCCACAGGCCAGTTCGTTTGACCAGTGCGATCGCTAACCGTGCCCGCTGCGCGAGAGAGAGCGCTAACGTAAGCGTGCTCGGGTCGTTAGCGCCGCAATGTGAGCGCAGACCAGCGGGGAGCGGGCAGGGCAACCAGACCTCGTGTAAGAACGCCCCGAGTCTGACCTCCTTATGTGGACCCGCTCACTATTTATAATACGTCACCCGACTTCCTCCTTCGCTACTGTTGTACAGCCAGCAGAGGGCGCTGCCGCCACAAGAAGGTTAATCTGGGTCAAGATGGCGTCCTGTTAATGCAGATACCCAGAATTCAGCAGAGCTGCAAGGTTTTCACACATTTACAGCGATTCACACAGCAGGGGCGCAGCGTGGGGATCTGAGGACAACTGGTATCCCCCCCCCCTCTCCCCCCTCTCTCCCCCTCTCTCTCCCTCTCTCTCCCCCTCTCTCCCTCTCCCCCCTCCTCTCTCCCCCTCCTCTCCTCTCTCCCCCCTCTCTCTCTCCCTCTCTCCCTCTCTCCCCCTCTCTCTCTCTCTCTCCCCCCCCCTCTCTCCCCCTCTCCCCCCTCTCTCTCTTCTCTCTCTCTCTCTCTCTCCCCCTCTCTCCCTCTCCCCCCTCTCTCTCCCTCTCTCTCCCTCCCTCTCTCTCTCTCTCCCCCTCTCTCTCTTCCTCTCTCTCTCCCCCTCTTCCTCTCTCCCTCCCCCCCTCTCTCTTCCTCTCTCCCTCTCCCCCCTCTCTCTCCCTCTCTCTCCCCCTCTCTCCTCCCTCTCCCTCTCTCTCTCCCGGCGTGCCATCTAAGGACAGCTCAGAGCTCCTCCCCCGCTGGAAATGCTATAGACCGAACACACACGTGTAGCTCTGCAGTGCCGTCTCCTCGTGTGAACTCACTCTCTTCTGCCGCATTTCACACACACACACACGTGAGCGCACACACACACACACACACACACACACACATTGACACACAGTGTAAAGCCTCTCAATCGAACTCAATCTGCCACGGCTGAGGTATTAGTCACCAGGGAGAAAACGACGTGCACGTGACCACACACACACTAACCTTTACCAACCGTTGGTCTCTAATCTGATCACAACACGGAGAATAACGACAAAGACAAAGAGAGAAGAGATGGAGACACTCGGTCCAGAGCCTTCAGCGTCATTTCTTAAAGTAAAACACGAGTGAACATCTCAGTTTGGTTGGGAAAGATCAAGGACTGGGTTAATGTCAGTTAATTAAAAGTTAGGTCACTCACGGTCCGCAGTCTGAACCATTAATCCACGCCAACCACCTCCTTCACTTGGACCTTTCTCTTATTTATAGGCCTACTTCTGGCGCTGAACGATGACACTAGAGGGCTTCCCACTGCGTTAAAAACTGACACCACGGGGTTTTTATCAAGCGTCCACCAGACTTGGGAGTGAGGACGGGTTGTGGAAAGAGACAGAATCAAGTTTCCATCCAAATGTAGTGCAAATCTTAACAGAGCTCCCAGAAAACGTGGACTGAACCGGTTTCCATCTAATCAGAACTCTTATTGCAGCAGCTCGGTCGAGCCGGGTGCTGAGTGCAGATGATCCAGCACATAATCAGGAAAAATATACATTTACGTGTACAGTGCGAGTAAAACACAAGCGTTTCTGTATGTCTGTCGTGTGAGAAGAAGCGAAGCGAGCCTTATTAACATTGGGCTACTTCTGGGTTACGTAAAGCTAGTTAGTAAGCTAGTTAGCCGACATGCTAACGTCTGTAGACAGTTTATTCCTTTCCTTAACACTTTTACTTGAAGTCAAAGAACGCTTTGCTCTACAGCTGCTTCGACGTGTGGACCGTCGCCTTCGTCTGCACAGACGTCCTTATAATACCAACCTAACACAGCCACAGATCTGCATGTGTCACAACTATCAAGCATGTTTTATCAGAGGGGATTCAGACACAGCGGAGGTGTTGAGGCGCTGCCAGATGTGGATTTTGAGTATCTGACTGAGCATTTCAGTCTCTTCCTCTTCTCCTACCCGGTACGTCGTGTACAAATGCTTAGGAACCGCTCCTGAAAGATGAAGCGCTTTCTGAAGTGTTAACACGCAGGTCTCACTCTGCACCAAATTAATCTTAATAAGGAGATTGGCAGCGTTGGAAAGAGCTGGCAGAATGACTGACAGCGCCTCATTCAGCGATGAAAAAACGTCGGTGCTTTTTTAAGGACGGCAGGTAACTTTAAACTCTTGATTGACAAAATGAGAACACACGTCTCACCTGGGTCTTTAACAATTTAGAAATATTAAATGATGAATTACAGGGACGGATTGTTAATCCCTAATGAAGCACATTCCTCAAATTAATTCCTAAAATGCCGACTTCTCCTACAGTTAAGCCTAATTAATTAGTGCAGTGAGCCCCGGGGCTGCAGGTATTTATCAGAGAAAGATAAGTAATAAATGAATAAAAAGGATTTTATCTTTTTCTGTTGTTTTTAAGCATTACGCTGCCTCTTCAGAGGTTTTCCAGTCAGCGCAGGTGGGAGGTTTGTGCCTTCTGTGGCATGAAGAAGCACACATTTCATCCACGAAGACACAATAACAACAAACTCCCCGCTGAGTCAAGAAAGAACTCTCCATGTAGAGACAATAATGGAAAGTAATGGACGCCCAGCAAACAGAGTAAAGAGAATGAAACGCTAACGGATGATAAAAGACTGAACGGGCTGGCAGCGCTTCAGTGTTTACTGTCGCCGTCAGCATCAAGTTTAACACCAACTGATCCCGGTCTGATCAGTCAGTAATCAGTAATGATATCGCATCTGAAGCTAAAAGTCCAAACACAAATTATTATTAAAAAGGCGTTTGTTGCTGTTAAACCAAATGATTGTGAGCTGCAGCAGACAGGAGAAAACAAAGCGAACGCCGACAACAGCGATAAACAGAAAGCAATCAAAAGCTGCTCCTGCCCGGAAAATAAAATTACAGCCACGGTGCAACTTGTCATTAGGCCGAGGACGTTGAGATGAGTTTAATCAAACCTCCAGTTAATTCACATTTCCTACGTGTTGGCGGCCGTGCCCTGACGCCGAGCTACAGGACTGCTTCTGTTCTGTCCACAAGAAGGGAAATGATCAAACTGCTGTTCCTCACATTATTTACTTTATTGAAAATTATACATAAAAAATACCAACTTCAACTGTCATGGTAACAATTTATCCTAAATACTACACGTTCCCATCCCAACTCCTCACATGTGGTCGCTTTTCACTCCCCTTTGGTTCCCTTTAGCTTCGTTTATATATCTATATATCGTCATAGTTTCTGTCCAAAGGTAAGAAAAGGTGTTTTTTTACATTCATTTGCTGATTTGAATCATCTTTATTATCGACCAGCAGGACTAAAGTCCTTCCTAACAAAGCTCAGAGGATTCAAAGAGCAAAACGTTCCTGCTTTCGGTTTCAGCACGTTCGTTTGCTCTCGGTCACAGCCGATTGGTGGCTGTGGCTCAGCTCTCCTGCAGGACTCTCTCCTCCAGTCGGGCGTAACGCTTCAGCATCTGGTCGTACACCTGAAACACACGGACACAGAAATGTTTCCCGTCAGCAGGATCACAGACCTGAAGGTCCAGCTGACAGCGGTGAGCAAGTACTGAGAAACTTCACTGGATGTAAAAGTAGCTCATTGCTGTTTCATGTTTCCCGTCATGTTGCCGCTTCATGTTTAATATCCTGCTGTGTGTGTGAGGTGTTTCAGCAGAGCTCATTATTTATGGATGAGCTGTGCTGTTTAATTATGGAAGACGAACATGAGAGAGCATCACTCCCGTAAACATACAACTACATTAGAACAACATGGAGCCGTGTGGAGGGAGGGAGGGGAAAATGAAACTGATGAGGGAGGAATCGCTGCTTTGGTAAATATACAACTGTCTGTGAGCGAGAGAGAGAGAGACTTCCTGTAATTAAAACATCTGTTGCATATTTTATCCGGATGTAAATCGTCCCTGAGTGCGTGCAGAGGAAGAGCAGGAGAGCCTTAACCAAGAAACACTTTGGGAATTCAGCGGGGAGACTGGCTCAGTACCCTCATGTACCCTGGAGATCAGGTCCGGCTCGTTCCCTCTCAGAGCTTCTCTCCTCCCGCTGCAGCGTTGTGGACTTGAAGAGCATCATCAACTCTGTGCTGCATGAAACCAGCTTGTAAACGCAGTCCTGCCAGCAGCAGGACGGGCGCGGACTGTGGTGAACTGTGGGAAACGCTGAGCTCTGAATAGTGTTAGGATCTCATCACTGTGTTGTGTGACACACCCGGCTGCTGTTGTATGAAGACTCGCGTGTTGGTACTAGGGCCACACCAGGGCCACACCAGGGCCACACCAGGGCCACACCAGGGCCACACCAGGGCCAGACCAGGGCCACACCAGGGCCACACCAGGGCCACAAAGTTCCCGTCCGAAGTCCAGGCAGGAAGAGTCCAAGGTGGGATTTTTCCCAGTTTGGTGTTACAGAAGAAAATCCTGTCTTCTCTCAGGTTAAACACTCGATCCAACTTTACTGTCTGTAACCATCTCGCCGAGCTAATCGGCTTTTAATCGGCTTTTAATCGCTCTTCTCTGGTCGTTTTTATGAAGAAAGAAACTGAAAAATGGAGCAGAAACAACAACAACAGCTCTCACTGAGCTTCAAGTCAGAGGACTTGATATCTAAGTCCACATAAACCTTAACAGGGGAGATTAAAGACAGAGAGAGGCTCCTCCTCCTGGGGCTCCTCCTCCTGGGGCTCCTCCTCCTGGGGCTCCTCCTGCTGGGGCTCCCCCTCCTGGGGCTCCTCCTCCTGGGGCTCCCCCTCCTGGGGCTCCTCCTGCTGGGGCTCCCCCTCCTGGGGCTCCTCCTGCTGGGGCTCCTCCTCCTGTGCTCCCTCACTGACCTCGGCAGAAACCCGTGCTCTTCTTGTGAAAGTTATCATGAAGCTAAATTATAATATAATAATAATAATAATAATAATGATATTAAGGGTGACGTCATGTTTTCATGTATTTCTTGATTTTGTAAAAGCAATTAAAGAGCTAACCCAAAGCTAGAATCAAGCAATGTGATTGGTTCATAGCAGTGATATAATGAGCGAATGACGTTGAATTCCTTCCCGCAGATCCGTATCACTCCGCCACAAACAGGGTTCGACTTCTAATCCGTGGGGGTCTCAGGCCCCATTTACACCTGGGGTGTAAGTGGGGCCCGGCATTTTACCGGCCGAGATAAATGAATAAATAAATAAATAATGAGAGAGAGATCATTCCTCATTACGTGATATATTATCTATTATATATTACATATGTGATATAACAGGTTACGTAGGTGATGCGGCACCTGAGAGGAAGTAAAGGTAAATAACACGATTCCTCTTCAAATACAGAACACTCCCTTTTATGGGAACGTGTGCAACATATATTTGTAACTATGAAATAAATAAATGATCTAAAACAATCAAACAGCAGAAGAGTTCGGCGATGTTCTTCAAAATAAAAGTCTATAATGCAGCCGCGTCCCTCCTCTGCACGTGCTGCTGCTGTCTCTGTTTTCATCTGATTTGCATATTCCTGCGTCTCATCGTGATTCTTCGTGCAGATGAATCGGCGTTAAACTGCAGCCGGTGAAGAGGCGCAGACGGGTCGAGCTGTCAAACATTTGAGGGTAATTAAACCGAGCTGGTTGAGATGAACCCTCTGTCTCATACCTGAGGTGACCCCGCCCCCCCGGGAGGCTGAGGAGTGACTGACAGACTAAAAGAAAAAAGGAAAACCCGATCACTGCTCTCCCTGCGACCCTCGCCTCCTTCATCGGCCCTTTCTTCATCACCTCGCTGCTCTCAGAGTTTCACTCTGTCGCTGGAAATCTCTTAAAATTTTTTTTCCCTTCATTATCAGTTTTGTTTTTGAGGAATTGTTTTTCTCCTCTTCCTTCTTATCTTTGAAGTGAAGGGCCGATTTATTTGAAATTCCTCCTGCTCTCTGCCCAGAGACAGGAGGAAAGACACACGCTGATGTCTAAATGCTGCAAATGAAACGAGACTAAAGACTCAGAGTAAAATTAGACTCTTTGAAGTACGAAGAAACAAACCTGACCTGAATTTAAAAAACTGTTTCCTGTGAGCTGTGGTTGGAGGAGGAGCCGACTGCTTTTTAAACCAAAGCGTCCTCACAGTTTGTTGTTACCCTGGCTTTTATTTCTAGCAGTCATTTTGTTCTCTGCTCTGGAAACTGCTAACATGTCAGTAAAGATCATTTCAAATGGAAATCAGCTGAGGGGGGGGGGGGGGCTGATCTTAAAATATTTCCTTTTAATTTACACTGTTTCACTGAGTTAATGTCGTTTTGTCCCGCTAACAAAGCCTGTTCATAGGAAAAGGTGAAATAACATATGGGAGACAAACAGAAGACAACAATTACTCACAGGCAGCAACAAATAGCAGCAACAAATACTCTCACAGGCTGCAACAAATAGCAGCAACAAATACTCTCACAGGCTGCAACAAATACTCTCACAGGCTGCAACAAATACTCTCACAAGCAGCAACAAATACTCTCACAGGCTGCAACAAATAGCAGCAACAAATACTCTCACAGGCTGCAACAAATACTCTCACAGGCAGCAACAAATAGCAGCAACAAATACTCTCACAGGCTGCAACAAGTACTCTCACAGGCAGCAACAAATACTCTCACAGGCAGCAACAAATACTCTCACAGGCAGAAACAAATACTCTCACAGGCAGCAACAAATAGCAGCAACAAATACTCACAGGCAGCAACAAATACTCTCACAGGCAGCAACAAACACTCTCACAGGCAGCAACAAATAGCAGCAACAAATACTCACAGGCAGCAACAAATACTCTCACAGGCAGCAACAAATACTCTCAGGCAACACCAAATAGCAGCAACAAATACTCGCAGGCAGCAACAAATACTCTCACAGGCAACAACAAATAGCAGCAACAAATACTCTCACAGGCTGCAACAAGTACTCTCACAGGCAGCAACAAATACTCTCACAGGCAGCAACAAATACTCTCACAGGCAGCAACAAATACTCTCACAGGCAGAAACAAATACTCTCACAGGCAGCAACAAATAGCAGCAACAAATACTCACAGGCAGCAACAAATACTCTCACAGGCAGCAACAAACACTCTCACAGGCAGCAACAAATAGCAGCAACAAATACTCACAGGCAGCAACAAATACTCTCACAGGCAGCAACAAATACTCTCAGGCAACACCAAATAGCAGCAACAAATACTCGCAGGCAGCAACAAATACTCTCACAGGCAACAACAAATAGCAGCAACAAATACTCTCACAGGCTGCAACAAATACTGACAAGCTGCAACAAATACTGACAGGCAGCAACAAATACTCTCACAGGCAGCATCAAACACTCTCACAGGCAGCAACAAACACTCTCACAGGCAGCAACAAATACTCTCACAGGCAGCAACAAATACTCTCACAGGCAGCAACAAATACTCACAGGCAGCAACAAACACTCACACAGGCAGCAACAAACACTCACACAGGCAGCATCAAACACTCTCACAGGCAGCAACAAACACTCTCACAGGCAGCAACAAACACTCTCACAGGCAGCAACAAATACTCTCACAGGCAGCAACAAATACTCACAGGCAGCAACAAATACTCTCACAGGCAGCAACAAATACTCTCACAGGCAGCAACAAATACTCTCACAGGCAGCAACAAACACTCTCACAGGCAGCAACAAATACTCACAGGCAGCAACAAATACTCTCACAGGCAGCAACAAACACTCACAGGATTTACAGCATTAAGAAACTATTGACAGGATGTCAACCATGTTTACTGTACAATGTTTTAGTTTCGTTCTGTTGTATTTCCACTTTTTATTTTGGCGTTTGTGTTGTCACGTCCTGTCTCTGTCTTCTGCTTCTGGTCCTTGATCATGTTTAGTCAGTTGTTCCACGTTGTCTCTGTTGTTAAATCCATCGTCGTGTGTTAGTGTGTACTTTACTTCCTGCGTTCTGCCTGATTGTTTCCACCTGAGCTTGTTTGGACAGATTCTCTTGGATATTTAGGTTCTCTTGGATATTTAGGTTCTCTTTGTCCGATTGTTAGTTTGCTTCCTGTCGAGTGTCTGTAATTGGTTCTCTGGATGGGGATTGGCTGCCCTCCTCAGCGTCGCTCTTTTCGTTCGGTCATTAAACACCATGAACTGCACCTGCTCTGCATTTGGGCCCAGACCCCCCGTTTCTGCATCTTCGCCTGACAAAGTCTAACATACAATCTGAAACAGGGTTTAAATACAAACTGCAGGTGTGTTTCCTCTCAAGTGTGCAGCCCGTTCTCTCGTTTCACAAAGTTAACCGCCTGTTTTATTTCTGTCTAACCAGACGCTGCATATTTATTCAGGACCGCGGAGCCCTGAATGTGCACACGCTAAAGGTTACCCGGGGTGGCGGGTGTTGACTCAGCGTCCATGTGCAAGGCTCTGGGAAGAGAGGGGGTTAAAATGTGACGCAGGCTTTAATCAATGGACGGATGTCACCTCGTCAGATCCACCGCCGTCCCGCTGATCAGCGTCTAAACGCTCCGGACGACACATCCAGGCTACGGATCTGCTCCCAACTATCAGCCTGAGAAAAACCAGTATAATCAGGTTCCCTCTGTACTGTGAATTCAGGAAAAGGTTCCCCACTAACTTCCACTCTGTGTGTGAACGGCCTGTCATGTAACTTCTTCACCGCTGTTCCACAAGGGAACAAGACATTTAATGAAGAGGCTGTGAAAGTAGGACAGTGTGTGTGTTTGCATCTGCAGCCATGAATGTTTAAATGCGTGTGTGTCTCGTGTTTTCCTGCCTCGGGCCAGCAGCAGGTCTGACTGTCAGCCGTTAACACTGTGGTGTTGTGAAGAAACTAGTACGACACCTTTAGTGTCTCCACAGGGAGCTGCGCTGCGCTAGCTGTTCCACCTCAGTCTCAAAGTCAGTAGGCAAGATGCATTGTGGGTGACGTGGGTGTCAGGTTTTGATAAGTGTGTGGAATTAAAAAGAGGATGCTCTTCTGTATCGATGAGTCTTCTAATGACCAACAACTGAAGCTGTCACAGCCCTCACAGGTTTACAAAGAGAACATTCAGTAAAATGAGCTCCAGCAGCTGCAACATCAACTTTACATATACGTATATATGGATCTGCAGGTAAAGGTGCAGCTGATCATCGATCAGCAGCGTACAGCAAAGGACTCGGCTGGACGCTCTCATCTCTCCACACTGAGCCATGTCTAACTCTTAAAGGGGAGATTTTGCTGGTAACACTTGTGTACTTAACGGAGTAATTAAAGGATCACATGATCTTCCTCGGCAGGTGGACTTCACACGGCTGTCCTGGAGTGGCAGACGTGCAAATTTACACATTACCTGAGCAGCTGGAACATTTAATCTCAGCTTTTAAGCCAACAAGTCTGAAAAGTACTCAGAAGACGGTAAACTCCACGACAGCAGGGCAAACTCCCTCTGCTGCTGAAGATCATGTGAAAGAGTCAAAAGCTCCAGAACTGCTCTCAAACACAGACCTGTGGGGAGACTAAAGTTTGTCTGTGGACACAGAGTCGTAATGTTGAAAAACCGAAACACAAGTTTGTCTGAAATTCAAGCAGTTTAACTTGGTAAATGGTAAAAACACACAAACACACACACCAGCAGTTGGTGGTTTAAATCTCCGCCCCCACACAACACTTCACAACCTCGCGAGTGATGAGCCAAGCAAAACGCCAAAACTCAACAGCGTGTGTGTGTGAGTGTGGGAGGACATACTGCAGGGAAATATGAAGCTCCATACACCAGTAAAACACACTGTGACTAATTTAATAAATGCTAATTAGACTGCTGAGGAACAGAAGCTGTGTGTGCGTGTGCGTGTGCGTGTGCGTGTGCGTGTGCGTGTGTACCTCCGGCGCTGAAGGGTCCGGGGTGGCGACCAGTTGTGGTTCCGGTGCGTTCTTCACCACATCCAAGAAGGAAACTCCAGATTCTGCAACCAGGCCTGAAAACACACGTCAACCAATCAGAGAATCAGGTTTCTGCATCACTAGCCAATCAGACGGCTACTTAGAGCGCCATCAACCAATCAGAAGTTTAGGTTTTGATCCTGCATCGTTAACCAGTCAATCAGTGAGTTACTCACTCATCAGGAGCTCATCTCAGGGCGTCATATACCGACGATTTGAAAAAGAGCGACAAAGCGTGTTATCTGTGTGAGACGCTCTGGGCGTCCCGTACAGACCGGAAGTGCTAGTTAGCTGCGGTAGCTAGCTAGCTAGCTACGTTCGTGATAAAGGCATTGACAGCCCCCGAAGCCCCTACCCTTACCACAACCATCAGAAATGTTAGTACCTAAGCCTAAGTCACTGAATGTATGCATGTCGACCGGCTAACGATACAGCAGCTAACAGGCAGGGTTAGCCTCCCGTGTGTTGCTGCAACGTAGCAAACGGGGGCGTTTCATACGGACTCTGAACCTTTAGCAGAAAAATCATTACGCTTTGTCACGCTGTCTCAAAGCGTCAGTTACGACGCATTTAGATGAGAATGTGTTCTGCATATTTACTCTTCAACCACTGTTAACCAATCAGCAGCTTCGTTAGAGAGTCATTAACCAGCCAGTATCATTAAGAAATTACAGTTACTGCTTCATTAAGCAATCGTCAGGCTACTTCCTGGATGTTAAACAATCAATCACACGGGTTAGGTTGCCACAGAGTTACTTTCTACATTTTCAATCAAACAGATTAAGATTTGAGCAAGCGGCAAACTCTGGCTCTCATGGCTGAAGCCAATGGGAAGTAATCTGCGTCCTCTCCAGCAGCCAGCAGGGGGCGAATCCAGCAGCTGCAGAAAGAAGTGTGATTGTATAGAAGTCTGTGATAAAATGTTTCTACTTGTCAGCTGATTTATTCCCTCAGTAAACACTTTCCTGATGAGTTTCTGGTCTCAGTCGCTAGTTTCAAGTCTTCTTCAACACAGCGTGATGTTCATTTAGTAAATTATGGTCCCATTTAGAGGAACAGAGACCAGGAAGCAGGGGAGGCTTTAGGGCGGGGCTACAAGCTGATTGACAAGTCTCTACCATGGCGACCTGTCACCTGTCTCGTATCCGCTGCTCTGTGTACATTAACCAACCGCTGAAAAAGCTTATCAGGAGTCGGCTGCTCAGTTTTCAAGTTTTGTTTAAGCTTGTTTGTTGCTAGCTAAAATTAGCATCCCAGCTAATATCACAGTTAACGTGAATTACAGATGCACCCAGGTAACCAAGCAAGCTAGCTCCGCCCTCTTTTCCAAATATGGTCACGTCTGGTTCCAAAAACCCAAGATGGCGACGACCAAACTCAAGGCTTCAAAAAGGTAGTCCACAAACCAACTGGTGATGTCACAGCGGCTACGTCCCTCATTTATACAGTGAATGTTTTTGAGTCATTATCCAATCAATAAGTTCTTTAACTGGGAACTAATCCGTGCATCTGCATCGTTAACCAATCACAAGTGTGTTAGGCCAGATGGTTGAGTAATGAGCAGGTTAGTTACATCATAAAGTCGTTAAGCAATCAGTTACTGCTTTGCCAACCAATCATTTGTTTTGTTCTTTGTTACACACTCAGTGTTCCTGGTTCATTAACCAATCAGTTAGTTCCTTTCATTAAGCAATGAGCACATCTGCACTGGTAACCAATCAGGTTAGTGTGTCATTAACCAATCACACTTTTAGTTCTTCACAGCCAATAACAACTCAGGTGGTTTAGTTTCCAAGGTCTTAAACCAATCAGAGGTCTTTTTCCCAGGAGACATTTCAGCCCCACAGGTGCAGATAATAAACTGAGTGATGGCTGGATTCCATTCAGCTGCTTTAGCTTCACGGTGGCTCGCTGAGACGCCTGAATCAAACATTTTGTGCTTCAAAGGTTGAGCTGGGAAACAGATGTGTGAGCAGGTTAGCTCATTAACCAATCTGAGCGTTTGCATTTTACACAACAAGAACAAAATCAATAAGTATAAAAACAAACATGATTACTACGTGATGATTAACTAATCAGCAGTGTTGTTCCTTTGTTGTTAGCTCTCTGTGCTTCAGTCTCAGCGCCGCCGCCGCCGCCACTAATTAGTCTCAGAGGACGTTAACCAATCGGAGGTCCGGCTCGGAGTCTGGTGACCAATTAGTGGCGGACCAATTAACAGACCAGAGGTCGTTAAGCAAACACCATGGGAACACACATTCATTTACGTCACGCTGAGTGTGTCGCGGCGTTAATCACACACAGAAGGTCAGGACGATGCTGAGGAAGCTTATTAGCTCAGCGAAACGCACACAGAAGGTCAGGAGAGGAGCTGCGTCTGAGGACTTTGTGTCACGACCTCATCGAGGCAAAGGATCGCGGGACGGACTCGCACTGTCTTTTTCGGCCCCCATGATGCACTGTGTGTGTTTTACTACCCCGCCGTCGAGGTGAGCTGCCTCCTGACAGAGCAGAGGACAAACACACAGGCTTGTTAACCAATCCAGGTTTCCATCCTCAAACACTTCAGCAACGTGTTTCTGATTTTTTTGTACATACAGATTTCTTTTTGTTAGTGTCTCTGTGGATGTCCAGCCGTCCGTCCACTTTATTTCAGGCTGAAATGTTATTAGATTGTAAATAGTTTGTTATTAAAAATCCTTAGATGGATATATGGAGGTTTTACACTCATCACGGTTCCCAGAGGATGAACCAGACTCGGACGTGTGATGCACTTCTGCTCTGGTTTCCTGAGTTAACGTGACATAAAGAAGAAGCTCTCACCTGCGTGGTGATTGGACCACTGCCTGACCTTTAAACTACATGAGCTCAAGTACAGGATCAATAAACTAATAACAACACCGTGCGTATTACTTAGAGACGGGCGAGTCTCCCGAGGTCTCAGACCAAAATTAAACTGGATTAGAGTAAACAGGCCGTGTGTTTGCTCTGCGAGACCGAGCTGAGTGAGAGGGACGTTGAGGCATCTCATTAATTCAGACAAACAGCGCCGGCTGACCATTAATCGAACACCGATTCCATCACATGGCTTTACTTTACAGTTTCTGGACCAGCTGGGGAACTGAAATAATGCTCCATCCTCACATTGGTTCGATTCAGGAACCGAACCTTTGGGTCTGAGCCCGGCTTCAAAGACAAGAGCTGGAACCATCCATGTAAAAATCAGACAGCTCGCTCGATGAAGCGGTTTAGTACGAGCCCTCTTTTCCCAGACTCTCGACTATGGAGGTGCAGAGTTGATTTATACTGCTGCCGTGCCGTCGTGAACATTTACACTTCTATATTTTAATGTTGGACTTTTCTACACTCTTAATGCTTTATACTTCCTACCCTCGGCTGTGTTTGTGTGACAGATGTTTTTATTTCGCCCTCCTGACCCGGTTAAACAAAGGGGATTAAATTAGCAAGGTTGGATGAATCAGGTGTCCTCCTGGTTCCTCAGAGCTCCAGCACCACAGAGCAGACGCTTCACTGTTGTTTCTGTAACGCTGAGGAAAGGATTGCAGCACTAATGCAAGATGAATGCGTGAAGAGGATTTCTGTGCATCCAGCTCTGTTGCAGAGTAATTGCATGAAGCCCCCCCCCTCCCGGCCCCCCCGAGGCGCCGCCGCCCCTGAGTGAATCAGCGTTCGTCATTAACACCAGGAGGATTGCATTAAGTCTTTTCAAGCCCACGCAACTCACTTTAGATTCTGAAACGCGGTGGGGAGGCTTGAAAGCGCGGGGAGACGGCGGCTGGCGCTGAAGGCCCGACTCTCCTCCTCCACCTCCTGCATACATATTTGATGGCTGTCACACGTGAAATAATCAGCGGCGGAGGGTGTTTGCTATCTCGCCGCTCGCCCAGTCTCTTTCATGTGGAGCGGGCGGGGAATCGTTTTCATCTGGTTTTATGAAGACATGCTACTCGCAGAGATGAAAGGCCCTGATGAGCAGAGAGGAGATGGACGCAGATCCGTTTATCTCATCTAAATGGCTCAGAGTGTGTGAGGAGATAAAGTCCAGCTGTCGAACACACCCGAGTCCTTTACTACGCTTTAAATAAAGACCGACCTGCGCATCAATACTCAGCTGCAGGTCCACTTACTTTCCAGTTTAACACCACCGGATTCTGAACTATCAGAAAGAAAAATGTGATTCAGTTTAGAGGCTGTGTGCTGATCTGTGACCTCAGTCTGGACGTTCACGCGACTCCGATGTCACTCTAGCGCGACCGTCGTCACAGGTCAACTCTAGACGGAGCCGCGGTGAATAAAACAGCTCCGCAGAAGCCAGAATAAAACATGTGGCGCTCTTTGTCCTCGTCCTCGCTATCATCTGCTCACAGATGTCCGTGCTGCCTGTCCAGGTTAGACAGTCCCCGGTTTCGGTGGCCTGTCCCCTGAAATGTCCCCGTATCACAGACTGTATGAGGTGTTAACAGACCTGAAGTCAGATTTTACGTGGCCAGTCAGACTGGACAGCAGAGCAGACAGGTGTTGTGCAGAAAAGTGAGCGCGCTCAGGGTGTTAAAGCTGTATCGCCCCGTCTCTCTTTACGACTACAGCTGCTTTTATCTGGATCCAACAGACATAATGTGCAAATAAACATCACTTTATGACTGTGGTAACAGCAAAGGTTTGTCTTGAATGTCTTGTCTTGTCTTGATGAAACTTTAATGTTTCTTTTAACAGAATAATCGCAATTGTGGCCAAATAAGTGTTTGCAGTTTACAGCGTAACCACGCCAGACATTTTTACATGATTATAGCCAATAACAGAAGCCTGTTGTTGCTGATGGATGATGTGTTTGGTAGGCGTGTGTCTAATATCCTTGTTTATATTTGGAAAACCTATAATTTACATGACTTACTGCTGAGTTACAAAATAAAGACATGATCTATTTTACAATTATCCTTATGACTCTACATTCTTTAACTTACCTTTAAATGCCCAATACAACACATGTAATGCAGTTTTCCACTTCCAGAAAATGACTGCAGCTTTATTGACTGAAAGGTTATTTCTACCCTGAAATGACTTGAGGGTTATATTTGACAGATTATAACTCTCCTGGAATTTTTTCTACCTCTTAAAATACCTTTAAATGGCCAAAACAACACATAAAATGCAGTGTTCTATTTGCCTGACAGTAATTTCAGCCTCTACTTATTGACTGAAGGGTAGTTTCTGCCTCAAAATGACTTGATTTCATTCAGGAGAGTTATATTTGACAGATTATAAAACCTAAATCATCCTCTTTTTTTTCATATATAATAACATTATATTTTTTAATCACATATTAACCACCAAACCAAAAATGTCCCGGTGGTAACAGCAGAAAGAGAGCTGTGGGGCAGAAACAGAAACAGTACTGAATGTAATGAAAAGGACTATAATATGAAGTGTCAGCCAGAAAAATCAGATGTGAGCATTGAGGCCTGCAGAGGGAACGCAGCCTTAGTTGTTGGGGTTAGTAGCGGTACTCCAAAATGCTAATGTTGGATCACAGTGTTTAATAACAAACCAAGTAGCTTCGAAGCAAATATCTTTTTCTGTCTGGTCTCCATATGAACCAGTTCTCTTCTGGAAATTCAGAAGCACGAGTCCTTGTTTGTCCATCATTTAGTTCAAGCTGTGGTCAACACTGATTGGCTGCGGCACCCTCTTTTAAATAATCTCCTTTCTTTCTACATTTGTCTTCTATTCTCTAAACTTCTTTTATCCATTCTTACGTTCCATTTTTCTTTTGTACCTTAAATCTGTCTTTCCGACCGTCTTTAACTCCTCGCGTCTTTATTTCCTTCTCTGCACTCTGCTCTCCAACATAGACATTTCAAATAAAAGCTTACAGTACAATAATGCATAATAAATTTATGCCAGGAGAGATCGTCTTTGTGATGACGACCTCCACAGTGCTGCAGCAGTATCGGCAGTACCGGCAGTATCAGCAGTATCAGCAGTGTCGGCAGTATTAGTAGTATCAGCAGTATTAGTAGTATCAGCAGTATTAGTAGTATCGGCAGTATTAGTAGTATCGGCAGTATTAGTAGTATCAGCAGTATCGGCAGTATTAGTAGTATCAGCAGTATTGGCAGCAGCAGTATCAGTATCAGCAGTATCAGTATCATCAGTATCGGCAGCAGCAGTATCAGTATCATCAGTATCAGTATCATCAGTATCGGCAGCAGCAGTATCAGTATCAGCAGTATCAGTATCATCAGTATCGGCAGCAGCAGTATCGGCAGCAGCAGTATCAGTATCAGCAGTATCAGTATCATCAGTATCGGCAGCAGCAGTATCGGCAGCAGCAGTATCAGTATCATCAGTATCAGTATCATCAGTATCGGCAGCAGCAGTATCAGTATCATCAGTATCAGTATCATCAGTATCGGCAGCAGCAGTATCAGTATCATCAGTATCGGCAGTATCAGTATCGGCAGCAGCAGTATCGGCAGCAGCAGTATCAGTATCATCAGTATCAGTATCATCAGTATCGGCAGCAGCAGTATCAGTATCAGCAGTATCGGCAGTATCAGTATCAGCAGTATCAGTATCAGCAGTATCGGCAGTATATCTGTGTTACCGTGCAGAGCTCTGTAGGCCGACCCCAGGCAGGCGGAGTTGGACAGATCGATGGTGTAAACCGGAGCGTTGAAGACGTCAGACAGAACCTGCGACGGAGAGAAAAGGAAACGAGTTACAGCTTCTGGCTTCCTCCATTAATTAAGCAAACAAAGAACGTCCCAAAAATGAGAAAGAATCATTAGCGGGTTTGTATCTGAAATGAATGAAGCAGTTAAAGGAACAGCCCACAGGTGATTCCCGTGTTTCCCCTGGAATTATCCATAAGCAGCAGCTTCCACACACCTCTGACGGAGACACTGCCACCAAGAAACGTGTGAAACATTAATTACTAAATCTTCCAATCTCCGTGAAAATAAAGCAACACAGTGAACCAATCAGAAAACACGTGACGCCTTCTTATCAACAGAAAGGTTTCCAGGTCAGTTAGTGAGCAGCGGACCTCCAGGATCAGGTCCTTAACATCGAGGGACGAGTCTTCAAATATGCCAGAAATAAAACAACCACATTTTATCTCTCGTTTCATTTGAGTTGAAAAGCTAATCAAAAGTTTAACTAAAGGTTAGATAGTGAATATTCAGGTGAAACACTGCAGGCGAGGTGTCGGCTGATGAGGACGCCCTGAAAGCAACTGGTGGACAGTAATGAGAAGCAGGAGGACTGACCTGCAGAATCTCTTTGTTAGATGAAGCGCCGCCTGTTGCCAACACTCTGGTTCCTGGAACTGCAAACAGACGTTTCAGGGTTCGGCCGGGACTGAAAGTGAAGCAGCTGGTACGTTTGTAAAGAGCCGCTCAGATTTAGATATCCCCTCTGCTGCTCAGGCCCAAACACAAGGTAAAGCCAGGACTCACAGAAAGTCCAGCAGAGACAGGGAGGACTGAAGGAAGGATGGAGGACGGGGACGTTAAGAAAAGGACAGAAAACATTAGAAATCTTACTGATGGAGTAGCCCAGCCTCTCAGCGTGGAGTCTCCTGGACATAAACTGACCCTCCACCAGCGCCCGAACCTCCACCTGAGGACTCAGAGAGGACACCTGCAGGACCAGGACAGGGGGGACAGGTGGAGCATGAACGAGCACAGAGGACTCAGAGGAAGAAGCGATGAAACTGTCTCTCTCTCTGTGTGACTGAATGTCTCTCTCTCTCTCTCTCTGTGTGACTGAATGTCTCTCTCTCTCTCTGTGACTGAATGTCTCTCTCTCTCTCTCTGTGTGACTGAATGTCTCTCTCTCTCTCTCTCTCTCTGTGTGAGTGAATGTCTCTCTCTCTCTCTCTGTGAATGAACGTCTCTCTCTCTCTCTCTGTGTGTGAGTGAATGTCTCTCTCTCTCTCTGTGAGTGAATGTCTCTCTCTCTCTGTGTGTGAGTGAATGTCTCTCTCTCTCTCTGTGACTGAATGTCTCTCTCTCTGTGTGACTGAATGTCTCTCTCTCTCTCTCTGTGAGTGAATGTCTCTCTCTCTCTCTCTGTGAGTGAATCTCTCTCTCTCTCTCTCTCTCTGTGAGTGAATCTCTCTCTCTCTCTCTCTCTGTGTGACTGAATGTCTCTCTCTCTCTCTGTGTGTGTGAATGTCTCTCTCTCTCTCTCTCTGTGAGTGAATGTCTCTCTCTCTCTCTCTCTGTGAGTGAATGTCTCTCTCTCTCTCTCTCTGTGAGTGAATGTCTCTCTCTCTCTCTCTGTGAATGAATGTCTCTCTCTCTCTCTCTCTGTGTGAGTGAATGTCTCTCTCTCTCTGTGTGAGTGAATGTCTCTCTCTCTCTCTGTGTGACTGAATGTCTCTCTCTCTCTCTCTCTCTGTCTCTGTGAGTGAATGTCTCTCTCTCTCTCTCTGTGTGAGTGAATGTCTCTCTCTCTCTCTCTCTCTGTGTGAGTGAATGTCTCTCTCTCTCTCTCTCTCTCTCTGTGTGACTGAATGTCTCTCTCTCTCTCTCTGTGTGAGTGAATGTCTCTCTCTCTCTCTGTGTGAGTGAATGTCTCTCTCTCTCTCTCTGTGTGAGTGAATGTCTCTCTCTCTCTCTCTGTGTGAGTGAATGTCTCTCTCTCTCTCTCTGTGTGACTGAATGTCTCTCCACCCACCTTGTTGTCGTCTGAATCAAAGAGGTGAACTCCTACTGCAGGAGGTGTGATCTCCATGGTGTCAAAATAAAAGCCTGCAAACACAAGCAACCAATCAGAGGGAGGACGGAGGAGAGGACGAGAACAGAAGGAATAAGGAAGGAAAGGAAGGAAGGACAGATAAATAAAGGAACAGTGAAGGAAGGAAGGAAGGAAAGGAAGGAAGGACAGATAACTAAAGGAACTGTGAAGGAAGGAAGGAAGGATAACTAAAGGAACTGTGAAGGAAGGAAGGATAAATAAAGGAACAGTGAAGGAAGGAAGGAAGGAAGGAAGGAAGGATAACTAAAGGAATTGTGAAGGAAGGAAGGAAGGATAACTAAAGGAATTGTGAAGGAAGGAAGGATAAATAAAGGAACAGAGAAGGAAGGAAGGAAGGAAGGACGGACAGATAACTAAAGGAACTGTGAAGGAAGGAAGGACAGATAACTAAAGGAACTGTGAAGGATAGGAAGGAAGGATAAATAAAGGAACAGTGAAGGAAGGAAGGAAGAAGGACGGACAGATAACTAAAGGAACTGTGAAGGAAGGAAGGACAGATAACTAAAGGAACTGTAAAGGAAGGAAGGAAAGATAAATAAAGGAACAGTGAAGGAAGGAAGGAAGGAAAGGAAGGAAGGACAGATAACTAAAGGAACTGTGAAGGAAGGACAGATAACTAAAGGAACAGTGAAGGATAGGAAGGAAGGATAAATAAAGGAACAGTGAAGGAAGGAAGGAAGGAAAGGAAGGAAGGACAGATAACTAAAGGAACAGTGAAGGAAGGAAGGAAAAAGGAAGGACAGATAACTAAAGGAACAGTGAAGGAAGGAAGGAAGGAAAGGAAGGAAGGACAGATAACTAAAGGAACTGTGAAGGAAGGACAGATAACTAAAGGAATTGTGAAGGAAGGAAAGATAACTAAAGGAACTGTGAAGGAAGGAAGGATAAATAAAGGAACAGTGAAGGAAGGAAGGAAGGAAGGAAGGAAGGAAGGATAACTAAAGGAACAGTGAAGGAAGGAAGGAAGGAAGGAAGGATAACTAAAGGAATTGTGAAGGAAGGAAGGAAGGAAGGAAGGAAGGAAGGAAGGATAACTAAAGGAATTGTGAAGGAAGGAAGGATAAATAAAGGAACAGAGAAGGAAGGAAGGAAGGAAGGACGGACAGATAACTAAAGGAACTGTGAAGGAAGGAAGGACAGATAACTAAAGGAACTGTGAAGGATAGGAAGGAAGGATAAATAAAGGAACAGTGAAGGAAGGAAGGAAGGAAAGGAAGGAAGGACAGATAACTAAAGGAACTGTGAAGGAAGGACAGATAACTAAAGGAACAGTGAAGGATAGGAAGGAAGGATAAATAAAGGAACAGTGAAGGAAGGAAGGAAGGAAAGGAAGGAAGGACAGATAACTAAAGGAACTGTGAAGGAAGGAAGGAAGGACAGATAACTAAAGGAACAGTGAAGGAAGGAAGGAAGGAAAGGAAGGAAGGACAGATAACTAAAGGAACTGTGAAGGAAGGAAGGAAGGAAAGGAAGGAAGGACAGATAACTAAAGGAACTGTGAAGGAAGGAAGGAAGGAAGGAAGGAAGGAAGGAAGGACAGATAAAAAAAGGAACAGTGAAGGAAGGAAGGATAAATAAAGGAACAGTGAAGGAAGGAAGGAAAGGAAGGAAGGACAGATAACTAAAGGAACAGTGAAGGAAGGAAGGAAGGAAGGAAGGACAGATAACTAAAGGAACTGTGAAGGAAGGAAGGAAGGAAAGGAAGGACAGATAACTAAAGGAACTGTGAAGGAAGGAAGGAAGGAAGGAAGGAAGGAAGGAAGGACAGATAAAAAAAGGAACAGTGAAGGAAGGAAGGATAAATAAAGGAACTGTGAAGGAAGGAAGGAAAGGAAGGATAAATAAAGGAACTGTGAAGGAAGGAAGGAAGGAAGGAAGGACAGATAAATAAAGGAATTGTGAAGGAATGAAGGACAGATAACTAAAGGAATTGTGAAGGAATGAAGGACAGATAAATAAAGGAATTGTGAAGGAAGGAAGGACAGATAAATAAAGGAATTGTGAAGGAAGGAAGGACAGATAAATAAAGGAATTGTGAAGGAAGGAAGGACAGATAAATAAAGGAATTGTGAAGGAAGGAAGGACAGATAAATAAAGGAATTGTGAAGGAATGAAGGACAGATAACTAAAGGAATTGTGAAGGAATGAAGGACAGATAAATAAAGGAACTGTGAAGGAAGGAAGGACAGATAACTAAAGGAACTGTGAAGGAAGGAAGGAAGGAAGGATAAATAAAGGAACTGTGAAGGAAGGAAGGAAGGATAAATAAAGGAACTGTGAAGGAAGGAAGGAAGGAAGGATAAATAAAGGAACTGTGAAGGAAGGAAGGATAAATAAAGGAACTGTGAAGGAAGGAAGGATAAATAAAGGAACTGTGAAGGAAGGAAGGAAGCTTCACCTATGTTCCCGTTGTTTCCCAGCGGCGTGTCCCTCAAGGCGGCAGAAAACCCTTCCCATGATCCTCCAGCACACTCGTTCCTGATGCGTTCCCTCGTCAGAGAGCCGTTCTTGAAGCTGGGGATAAAACACACACACGTGACTTCCTGTCTGAGGCCGCGAGCTGCGAGCCCATTGGTTCCTGCTGAAGACCTAAACCAGCTCAGAGACGTGGTTTGCTGCTAATCTGCTGGACTGGTGCGGCTTTAAAGAACCTGGATCCCGACCGAGGCTCTTTCTTTCTGGTCTGCACACATACGTACCTGCAGTTATTTAAAGTTCTCTTAAAGTATTTTCTGCAGTATCTTGTAGTATTTTACAGAATAAACAGAGTGGCCGTCCAGGTTCGTACCACAGCAGAGCCATGTAGGCCCGCCGGTCGACGGGGTTGCAGAAGATGTGCCCCTCCGGCGCCGGGCGAGGCCGCCGGATCCACAGGAACAGCGTGTCGCTGGTGCCGAGGGACACCTGGAGACACAGAGGACACACATGAAGACGTCCGGACTCTGCTCTGCACACGAGCGACGGGCTGGATGGAGACTTACAGCCGTGTCTCCCCGCTGGAGCCTCATTCCTGCCAGAGACGCTGGGGAGGAGAGAAAACACGCTTTAGTCACGGCCTCGTCTCCTCGTCTGTCAGCGCTCTGCAGGTCCTGAAGGTGGTCTCAGGTGGACCAGATGTACAGTACGCAGACGGTCTGAGGAAATGCGTTTAGCTTGTTGTCATTTTATTTTGGTAATCTTTAACGCTACTTCCTCTCAGCAGCACGGCCGCCTCGATGCGAGGCAGTAAAACCTGATGACAGCCGGCAGCTGCCGACTGCAGGAGGAAGAGCTCGTCTTAAAAAGCAGAGAAAGATCCGTTTGGCCAGACTGCAGCTCAGCAGCTCCGCCTTGTGTTCAGCCGGCGGAGCTACAGGACGCAGCAGCTTTTAGATTCACAGCAGCACGTTCAAGATGAATCTGTGCTGTTTAATAAACGTGATCCGTCAGCAGGAAGCAGTAAACCTGAGTCTGGATCAGAGACCCGTCTCATCTGTCCTCAAAGCAACAGGACACAGCAGAGGTCTCTCTGTAAAGTAAACATTCCTACTTCCTATTTCACAACCTCTGGAGAACACAAACAAACAAACAAACAAACAAACACTAATCACGTCCTGGTTCATAAAGAACCTGATGGCTGAAATCTGAGCCCAGTCGTTCAGACCTCCTGCAGGAGCTGGATCTCCCTGCAGGAGGTCTTTGGGTTACCTGGGTTGTCTCCGGTGAAAGCCACCACCCTGCAGCTCTCAGAGAAACCGCATCGCTGCACAAAGTAGGAGGAGACGGGGCCCTGCAACGACACACAGAGGGGGCCCTGAAGCACACATCGGACCAGACTCGAAGCAGACCGGCGGGGACCGGTCTTACCAGTACAGATGTGGAGGGAAGCGGCGCTCCCAGCAGCCGGCCCAGATGAGGAGCGGTGGCTTCCAGGCAGACCTCAGACCAGTTCCTGGTCCTGATGTCCAACAGATTCATCCCTGAACCTGGAACCATTTCATCAGCCAATCAGATTCTCTGTCACACAGGAAGGTTCCAGCATTTTACAAGAAGTGTTTTTGTGGTGGTCCGCCGTACCGTCACTGTAGTCGATGGCGGCGTAACCACCGAGGAAGAGCGAAGCTGCGAAGCTGCTGACCAACGAGATCCTCTGAAAACACACACAGGTCGGTGACCGTGAGCTACCGAACCTCCGTCTGTATTAACACACCAATCACCAGTGAAGAGCGGCGCCGGCTGACCTCGGTCTCCTGGAACTGCTCCGCTTGGGTCAGCCTCAGCTTGGCGATCTGGTTTCCTGTGAAACGCTGCAGACAAACAGGTTCATCTCAAACGGACGCACAGACAGAAATAACACACAGAGTCAGCAGAGAGACAGACAGGTGGACACTCTGACCTCGTAGGCTCTGGATCCGGTGATCTCTGCCAGTCTCAGGGGCCCCCCTGCTGCTGCCTGCAGGTCCAGACACTGCTGAGTGCTGCTGGAGTCCATCCACACGGGACAGTCGGACACCGAGAAGCTGCCCTGTTAACACACCAGCAACCGTGAGGACACAGTACCGGCCCAGCCCGCGTCCCAGTTCACTGTAGATACACAGACCTGCAGCAGCTGGTGCAGGTTCTGGTCCGGGTCCAGCTGTTTCAGAGTCTCGGACGCTCCTCTCCTCCAGTACACACTGCCGTGTTGCTGAGAGGACGACCGAGTACAGACACGTTCAAAGACTCCGTTAGAGAAACGGTCACCTTTCACCAAACTCCACTCACTTTTCTATCGATTTTAGGGAAATCTGTCAGCAGGTGAACTTCCTGTCTCACCTGGCCGCTGCCTGACAGCGCTCTGACGCGGGAGAAGTCAAGCCCCGCCCTCTTCAGCTTGTCCAGCAGCAGGTCCAGAGCCTGACGACACACACGAAGACACAACAAGACCGGTTTAAAGAGCTGTTCGAGGGTCCGGACTTGGTTTCAGGGTTCGGGTTGAAGTAAGCGAAGGCCTCACCTTGACCCACATCAGCACAGGAGAGGTGACCGTCAGCCCGTCAGCATGGATGTGGACTCCTCCCTGAGTCCTGGACACAAACACCAGAACCAGAACTAACTACTCAGTTTCAAAATAAAACATACTACTAGGAGTAGTACTCCTACTGCAGCGTGGTGAGGAGTGTCACCTGAACTCTGGCAGCTCCTGGTCAAACTGCACACTGTTCTGATGAACGACGTTCAGGTTTCCATCCATCGCCACCACCTTCAGCTACCAGTACACACCGGCAGGAAAAAGTACACACAAGTATCATCAGCTTCATGTAGTTAGAGAATGAGCAGTAAAAGTACACACCAGCAGTAAAAGTACACACCAGCAGTCACCGACACGGAGCCGACGTCCAGCTGACTGTATGATCAATAATCGATCAGGTGACTTTTGTTGCTCCAGCTGGAGAACTGAAACGTTTAGTTCAGGGACCGTGTAAAAAAGAGCATCTGACTTACTGCAGTACTATGAGTACACGCTGCAGTACTATGAGTACACGCTGCAGTACTATGAGTACACGCTGCAGTACTATGAGTACATGCTGCAGTACTGCACAGTGAGTACATTCTGCAGTACTGCACAGTGAGTACATTCTGCAGTACTGCACAGTGAGTACATTCTGCAGTACTGCACAGTGAGTACATTCTGCAGTACTGCACAGTGAGTACATTCTACAGTACTACAGTACATTCTGCAGTACTACAGTCCTGCAGTACTGCACTGTGAGTACATTCTGCAGTACTACAGTCCTGCGTACTACACTGTGAGTACATTCTGCAGTACTACACTGTGAGTACATTCTGCAGTACTACAGTCCTGCAGTACTACACTGTGAGTACATTCTGCAGTACTACACTGTGAGTACATTCTGCAGTACTACAGTCCTGCAGTACTACACTGTGAGTACATTCTGCAGTACTACAGTCCATTCTGCTGTACTACACTGTGAATACATTCTGCAGTACTACAGTACATTCTGCAGTACTACACTGTGAATACATTCTGCAGTACTACAGTCCTGCAGTACTACACTGTGAGTACATTCTGCAGTACTACAGTCCTGCAGTACTACACTGTGAATACATTCTGCAGTACTACAGTCCTGCAGTACTACACTGTGAGTACATTCTGCAGTACTACAGTCCTGCAGTACTACACTGTGAGTACATTCTGCAGTACTACACTGTGAGTACATTCTGCAGTACTACAGTCCTGCAGTACTACACTGTGAGTACATTCTGCAGTACTACACTGTGAGTACATTCTGCAGTACTACAGTCCTGCAGTACTACACTGTGAGTACATTCTGCAGTACTACAGTACATTCTGCAGTACTACAGTACATTCTGCAGTACTACAGTACATTCTGCTGTACTACACTGTGAATACATTCTGCAGTACTACAGTACATTCTGCAGTACTACACTGTGAATACATTCTGCAGTACTACAGTCCTGCAGTACTACACTGTGAGTACATTCTGCAGTACTACAGTCCTGCAGTACTACACTGTGAGTACATTCTGCAGTACTACACTGTGAGTACATTCTGCAGTACTACAGTCCTGCAGTACTACACTGTGAGTACATTCTGCAGTACTACACTGTGAGTACATTCTGCAGTACTACAGTACATTCTGCAGTACTACAGTACATTCTACAGTACTTCAGGACTTGACCGGACTGTTCAGGTCCGAAGTCTGAAACCTTCACGCGACTCAAATTCAAACTCGGCAGCAGACGCACTTCCGCGTCTGCGCGACAACCCGCTGTTTAAACTGTGGCTGCGCGCAGCCACGTGCGTAAAGCGCGTCCCCTGTAAAAGGCGCAGGTGAGTGAGGCTGCGTGAAATGAAGAGATTTACCTGCTGCGTGCTGAAGTCGAAGCCCAGGTAGAGAGAAGCGGCGGCCATCATGGGCACGAGGAGGAGGAGGAGGAGGAGGAGGGTCAACATTTAAAGAGACAGTAACACATTTAGACAGTACAGGTAAATAAACTCACTGAGGTGGAGGAAGTAAAAGTACTAATACCATACTGCTGTATTAGTATACAGTATTAGAGCAGTAAAATGTGCATGTTGTACTAATACTCTCAGAGGTGGTATTCAGTATTCAGATCCTTTACTTATAAGTCCAAGTAGTAATATCACACTGAGAAAACACTCAGGACTACAAGTAAAAGTCCTGCATTCAAACCCCTACTTAAGTAAAAGTATGGAAGTACCATCAAGAAAATGTGGTTAAAGTAAAAGTACTCGTTCCCTGTTTGATGAAAGATCCGGGTCTTCTTCCTCCTCGCTGATGTAAAGCAGGATGTTGCTGCTGCAGCTCCTTCTGGATCAACCTGCTCATATTTCCTCCATCAGTACACGGATTGTTTGGTTTGTAAAGATTCAGCCGTCACTCAGAGCCCAAAGAGACGACATCACAACTGAAACATCATTGATTAATGGATTCAGCTGGACGGAACAACCTGCTGGCAGTTTAACTAGAACACGGCAGCCAAAACAACATAAACTGGTGCAGCATAAACCGGATTACACTGTGCAGTATAACTGGTATTAACTGTTAAACTGGTACAGTATAAACTGGTGCAGTATAAACTGGTGCAGTATAAGCTGGTTTACACTGTGCGGTATAAACTGGTGCAGCATAAACTGGTTTACATTGTGCAGTATAAACTGGTGCAGTATAAACTGGTATTAACTGGTTAACTGGTGCAGTATAAACTGGTGCAGTATAAACTGGTGCAGTATAAACTGGTTTACACTGTGCAGTATAAACTGGTGCAGTATAAACTGGTTTACACTGTGCGGTATAAACTGGTGCAGTATAAACTGGTGCAGTATAAACTGGTTTACACTGTGCGGTATAAACTGGTTTACACTGTGCGGTATAAACTGGTGCAGTATCAACTGGTGCAGTATAAACTGGTTTACACTGTGCGGTATAAACTGGTTTACACTGTGCGGTATAAACTGGTTTACACTGTGCGGTATAAACTGGTTTACACTGTGCGGTATAAACTGGTGCAGTATCAACTGGTGCAGTATAAACTGGTTTACACTGTGCGGTATAAACTGGTTTACACTGTGCGTATAAACTGGTTTACACTGTGCGGTATAAACTGGTTTACACTGTGCGGTATAAACTGGTGCAGTATCAACTGGTGCAGTATAAACTGGTTTACACTGTGCGGTATAAACTGGTGCAGTATAAACTGGTTTACAATGTGCAGTATAAACTGGTGCAGTATAAACTGGTGCAGTATAAACTGTTTACACTGTGCAGTATAAACTGGTGCAGTATAACTGGTTTACATTGTGCAGTATAAACTGGTGCAGTACAAACTGGTTCACACTGTGCAGTATAAACTGGTGCAGTATAAACTGGTGCAGTATAAACTGGTTTACATTGTGCAGTATAAACTGGTGCAGTATAAACTGGTTTACATTGTGCAGTATAAACTGGTGCAGTATAAACTGGTTTACAATGTGCAGCATAAACTGGTGCAGTATAAACTGGTTTACAATGTGCAGTATAAACTGGTGCAGTATAAACTGGTTTACATTGTGCAGTATAAACTGGTGCAGTATAAACTGGTTTACATTGTGCAGTATAAACTGGTGCAGTACAAACTGGTTCACACTGTGCAGTATAAACTGGTGCAGTATAAACTGGTTTACAATGTGCAGTATAAACTGGTGCAGTATAAACTGGTTCACACTGTGCAGTATAAACTGGTGCAGTACAAACTGGTTTACACTGTACAGTATAAATTGGTGCAGTATAAAGTGGTGCAGTATAAACTGGTTTACATTGTGCAGTATAAACTGGTGCAGTACAAACTGGTTTACATTGTGCAGTATAAACTGGTGCAGTATAAACTGGTTTACATTGTGCAGTATAAACTGGTGCAGTACAAACTGGTTTACATTGTGCAGTATAAACTGGTGCAGTATAAACTGGTTTACATTGTGCAGTATAAACTGGTGCAGTACAAACTGGTTTACATTGTGCAGTATAAACTGGTGCAGTATAAACTGGTTCACACTGTGCAGTATAAACTGGTGCAGTATAAACTGGTTCACACTGTGCAGTATAAACTGGTGCAGTATAAACTGGTTTACATTGTGCAGTATAAACTGGTGCAGTATAAACTGGTTTACATTGTGCAGTATAAACTGGTGCAGTATAAACTGGTTCACACTGTGCAGTATAAACTGGTGCAGTATAAACTGGTTTACATTGTGCAGTATAAACTGGTGCAGTATAAACTGGTGCAGTATAAACTGGTTTACATTGTGCAGTATAAACTGGTGCAGTATAAACTGGTGCAGTATAATGGATTACATTGTGCAGTATAAACTGGTGCAGTATAAACTGGTGCAGTATAAACTGGTTACATTGTGCAGTATAAACTGGTGCAGTATAAACTGGTGCAGTATAAACTGGATTACACTGTGCAGTATAAACTGGTGCAGTAAAACTGGTATTAATGGTGAAACTGGTATTAACTGGTTAAACTGGTTTTAGCTGGTATGTGCTGGCTCACAGTTTGATCTCTTGTCTCTGAACTTTAATCCTGTTTAATTACGCTCTGAATAATAATGAACAGCTCTTAATCAAGAGTTTGCCGCGTTTGTTCTTCACTCTGTCAAAAAACTGATTGTGTGAACAAAAAGGTCAACGCACCGTCCTTCACTGTTTACACACCAATCACAGCCAGAGAATAATGCAGCACTGTGTGAGTTTTAATCAGTCCAGCTTCCTGCTGACCAGGTAACACAGCAGAAACACCGCCGTTCGGTTTTCTCCTCATTTCTGCCTCCAGCGGCCCGAACGCCTCATTTACCTTCTGCTGTTGCAGGTTTCACCATATCCAGACCCATTCAGGAGCAAGTTGTGTCCGTCTGAGCGGGTTTTAAACACACCGCGAGTCCATTTCATGCAGGAGGTGGAGGCTGGTATACTGAGCAGGTGTGTCTGCTGCTGATGCCAACAGGATGTCCTGCTGCTGCTGCTGCTGCTGTGTGACGCCCAGCGGGGAGCTGCTGGAGGGTGAAAATCACACACACAACACGCAGTTTAAATACACACAACACGCAGTTTAAATGCACAACACGCAGTTTAAATGCACACAACACGCAGTTTAACAACACGCAGTTTAAATACACACAACACGCAGTTTAAATGCACACAACACGCAGTTTAAATGCACACAACACGCAGTTTAAATGCACACAACACGCAGTTTAAATACACACAACACGCAGTTTAAATACACACAACACGCAGTTTAAATGCACACAACACGCAGTTTAAATGCACACAACACGCAGTTTAAATGCACACAACACGCAGTTTAAATGCACGCAGTTTAAATACACACAACACGCAGTTTAAATGCACCCAACACGCAGTTTAAATGCACACAACACGCAGTTTAAATGCACACAACACGCAGTTTAAATGCACACAACACGCAGTTTAAATGCACCCAACACGCAGTTTAAATACACACAACACGCAGTTTAAATGCACACACACGCAGTTTAAATGCACCCAACACGCAGTTTAAATGCACCCAACACGCAGTTTAAATGCACCCAACACGCAGTTTAAATGCACACAACACGCAGTTTAATGCACACAACACGCAGTTTAAATGCACACAACACGCAGTTTAAATGCACACAACACGCAGTTTAAATGCACACAACACGCAGTTTAAATGCACCCAACACGCAGTTTTAAATGCACCCAACACGCAGTTTAAATGCACACACACGCAGTTTAAATGCACACAACACGCAGTTTAAATGCACACAACACGCAGTTTAAATGCACACAACACGCAGTTTAAATGCACACAACACGCAGTTTAAATGCACACAACACGCAGTTTAAATACACCCAACACGCAGTTTAAATGCACACAACACGCATTTAAATGCACAACACGCAGTTTAAATGCTCTAACGATTATTAGAAGAAAATAAGAAGAAAACTGCAGTAAAAGTGTTGAAAACAATCACTTATTCAATTTCATGTGCATAAAAATATCTATTTCATCCAGTGACTCATCAGATGCATGTGAATAATACTAGAGACTTTAATTAGGACAGATTTGTAGTTCTTTAAAATATATTATAAATAGTATTTTCCTAAAGACAGATAAAGACGCTGCAGTGTCTGCAGGTCAAAGGTCACCTGAGTCTCTCCTGCAGGGATCAGGAAGAAGGAGCGGCTGGTGAGAGGAAGGGAGGAGGAGGAGGAGGAGGAGGAGGAGGAGGAGTGTGCAGGAGAGGAAGGGCAGAGCCGAAGGAACATGGACGTGTCTCTGCTCAGGAACAGTACAGGTGCACCAGAGAGAGACAGAGGAGACACACTCAGGTGCTTCTGTTCAGGACAGGTGAGGATCAAACTCACGTCGCGCTGAGGAAAGTGCTGGAACATGAAGCGATACAGGCGGGAACATGTTGGTGGAGGGAAAAGTTAGTTTCAGGGAGAAAATGTTTGTTTTAAACTGCGTGAAGTTGATTCCTTCTCTGTTCGGGATCGTGTCAAGCCAACAGAGACTTCCTGTCAGAGATTTCAAAATAAAAGCATTCGCAGCACTGAAGCTTTAAAGGCAGCTTTACTGCTCTGGCTGTGATGTAACTGCTACTTTAATACTGTAGTTTCACTGTTGGCTTGTTAATGTGTCAAGGAGGTTTTAATGTACTTAAATGTACAGTACAGAATGTGGTATATTCTCCTCCTCTCCTCTCTCCCCTCATCTCTCTCCTCTCTCCTCCTCTCCCCTCTCTCCTCTCTCCTCCTCTTCCCCTCCTCTCCCCTCTCTCCTCCCCCTCCTCCTCCCCCTCCTCTCTCCTCTCTCTCCTCTCTCTCCTTCCTCCTCCTCCCCTCCTCCTCTCCTCTCTCCTCTCCTCCTCCTCCTCTCTCTCTCTCTCTCTCCTCTTCCTCCTCCCCTCTCTCCTCTCTCCTCCTCCTCCCCCTCCTCTCTCCTCTCTCCTCCTCCTCTCTCCTCCTATCTCCCTCTCTCCTCTCTCCTCTCTCTCCTCTCTCCTCTCTCCTCCTCTCACCTCTCTCCTCTCCTCCTCCTCCTCTCTCTCCTTCCCTCTCTCCTCTCTCTCTATCCTCCTCTCCCCTCTCTCCTCTCTCCTCCTCCTCCCTCCTCTCTCCTCTCTCCTCCTCCTCTCTCCTCTCTCTCTCCCCTCCTCCTCCTCCTCTCTCCCTCTCTCTCCTCCTCTCTCCTCCTCTCTCCTCCTCCTCTCTCCTCCTCTCTCCCTCTCTCTCTTCCTCCCTCCTCCTCTCTCCTCTCTCCTCTCTCTCTCTCCTCTTCTCCTCCTCCTCTCTCCTCCTCTCCCTCCAGTCTCGGAGGAGCTGTCGGAGGCCGTCACCATCATCCCCGTCACTCAGGGCTTAATGTCGCCGTGGGAACCGAACAGCAGCTCGCCGCCGGCTGTGACCTTTGACCCCGACCCGACGACCTACGACCCCTGGCACGTCCACCTGGACCTCCACCGGCGCTCCTGCCCCGGGTTCCCCGCGCTGCTCCCAGCCTCGTCCTCAGAAACAGCAAACACCAGCGGTTCCTCCAGGTCAGTCAGACGCCGTGAAACACTCAGGTGGATCAGGTGGAACCACATGACCCGGCTCAGGAAGCTGGTTTCTTCCTGGGTCCTGTCAGTCCTGGTACCTGGTCTAACTGTTCTGTCCTCAGGTCCTCTGGGATCGGTCTGAGCATGTTCCCCACACGTCTCGTGGACCCGTGAGAAAAAGGCTGACAGTTTCCTCCATCTTTATTTTCCAGGCGGTCCTCGTCTTCCTCTGAGGCCGGGGTCCCCCGTCAGGATGTGGATTCACCTTCAGATCCACCTGGCTGCTCCAGAGAAACGTCTCCCTGCAGCTCCTTCAAAGAAGAAGAGCTCCTCAGCAGGTCCAGAGGAGACCCAGATCCTGGATCCTCCGAGAGACCCGGAGGAGGCTCCCAGAAGGATCCGGTCCAGGTTTCCGTGTCCGATGAACAGGAGCGTTCTGCCGCCGGCTCCCTCACCAGCTCCGATGGGAGCTCCACCCCGTCGCCTCCTGCTCCCCCAGCGGCTCCACCGCCAGCCTCCACGAGGGCCAGAACCAGAACCGGGTCGCCGAGAGAAGAACCAGTAACGCCGCCCTGCAGACCGGCGGCCCCTCCAGGAAGTTCTCGGCCCCGGCCCTCCGGTTCACCAGAGGGGTGAGCGTAGGAGGAGTGGGCTCCTCTACGGGGGTCCACCAGAACCAGAACTACCACCCGTTCCCCAGCAGGAAGGCCCCGAGGATCTCCGAGGCCGCCCGGAGGCTGGGGATGTACTCGTCCTTCTGAGGAACAGAAGAGCTCCAGCTGTCAGTCAACACGTGACTCTCTGAGATCAATACCAAGAAATTTAATAAGTTGTGAATAACTAACTTCCCTGGTGAAATAAAGTTTAAATAAAATATAATGTCATTTATATTTTTATTTTATCTCCGCTGTGACAATTTCATCAATGTTTTTTTCTTTAAAACATTTAAAAATTGTTCATATCTGTTTATTTGAATCAATATTACATATTTAATTACTGCTGCTCCTGACCTGCCAGTAAATAAACACATGAACATGAACGTTAACTCTTCAGTCTTTAAGTGTTTAGTGTTATCAGTGAAAATAAAGCGTCAGATTTGCTCCAGTTGAAACAGGATTTCATGTCTTATTGAACAAAACTTTCTGCTTGTCCAATATTAAATTAATAAATAAATAATTATGAATATAGTGGAACAAACAGAAGTATAACAGTAATACATAAAAAGACATAAATGACAATAACATTTCCCCGGATAGTCCATATTATTATTAATACGGTCTCTTGACTGAGAACCTTCACAGACATCTTGTTACAAAATTATTTTTTTCTTTTACTGCTGAAAATTAATACAATTAATATAAAGTACTTTTATTATCAGTATTTCATGTTTTATAGAACAGAACTGTCTTTTTTTGTGCAATATTAAATAAATAAATAAATCATAACCAATTTTTTATAGATAAATTTGACCCTCATACGGCGCCGTAGTTCATCAAAGATCGTCTATCTCGCCTGACGCAGGTGACGCAGCTGACGTTCCCCGGAAGCGGAAACGTGGCCGGAGTGAGACCTCCTCCTCTGTTCGGAGCCCAAACACAACAAGAAGCTGCCGTCCTGCGGAGCCAGAGCCGGTTTCAGGAGCGAACAGGTACGTGGCCGCTCGTCCTCTCCCGTTAACGAGCCGCTCCGAGAGACCTGCTCCCGGCTGGAGACCTAAACCTGCAGCTCGTGTCAGTCAGCTGCGAGTTAGAAACCAACTGCGTCACTGAGCAGCATCACGGGGGAAAGTCCGAACACCGAGCAGCTGGTCGAGGCTCCTACGGGCCAAACACGACACGTTCAAGAGCCCGACCTGCTGCTCCTGTCTGAGCTCTGCCGTAAAACTCAAGTTTGGAGACAGATTTAAAAAAGAAAGCGAGCCTGCATTTCCCACAATGCACCTGGGCGGTGTGAGTCACGTTGGGTCTCCCCCTGAGAAGTTTCCCAGACCGGTCCGGCCGGTCAGCTGAGACCCGATCAGGGTCACAGACAGGAAGGAACAACGAGTGACAGGGTGAAGGTCCACTACAGAGTCAGACCTCCAGGGTCAGCTGATCCAACCACGTAGATCTCAGGACAGCGTCACGAACTCTCCTTAAATAAACATCCTGTTTTATCCTAAAGAAGTGTAGAGAGGCTCATGTCCCTCTGAGGTCGTCCCACTTGCAGACCACGTCCACACACCAGCTCTTAATAATGTGGTTCTAAACCAGCCGGTGGAGCCAAAGACGCGCGACAATAAAGATCCTTTAAAAACCTTCAGCTTTCTGTTCTACACCAGCAGAACGTGTTTTCTTCTCTTTAGCCGACAGTAATCACCTCCAGTCCTCTGTCGCTGCTTTCAGACACGATGGCGGAGCAGAACACGGAGGCCAAGCTGAAGAACCAGCTGAAGCAGGAGAAGATCCAGCTGTGGAACCCGCCGTACACCGAGGACGACAACCAGCCGGGCCTGCGGCACATGCAGGTCAGCAGGACGCAGCGTTATTCTGGAGACCAACCCCGCTGCTGCCGCAGTTTTATTATTTCTCTTTCATTAGTAATGTGTAACAGCAACAACCTCTGATTCTGGAATACATTTAACATATTATAAAAACACATAAATAAATAATTAACACACACATTAACCCTCTGATATTAATATCTGATAAAAAGGTGGTCAGATCAGTAATTACATTGGTAAATATGATATATTAAATATATTATTTATTTCATTAATTTATACGTGTAAATATGTAACTAATAAACTAAGTAACAGATTTAGAATAAAGTATAAATATCTTGTACTGCGTTTTGACCTCTGTGGTGTTGATGCGTGGCAGGAGCTGGCGGAGCGCTACGCCCTCTTGCTGTGCCTGCAGGTGTCGGAGGTCGGCGGCGCTCTGGAGGCGATCCGGGCGCAGGCGGTGAAGAGAGGGAAAGGAAACAAGACGTTCAGAGAGACGAACGTGGCCACGCTGGAGCTGCTGCTGCCCCGAGACAGCCGGAAGGTCGGTCACATGTTGTTCTGTTCAGTGCAGGTTCGCTCGTTTCTGTTTAATCTGAAGGGGGAGGAGCTGCTGAGGCGTCCTGCTGCCTAACCTGTGCTACTGTTCAGCTGCTGCAGAGCCTACTTTACAAACAACTGCACGATGATTTAAAGCTGCACTGTTAGTTACTGCTGCGATTGTTTTGTTCCTGCCAAATTCAGATTTTCTTTCTCTGTGACAAACATTTTGTGAAAGAATACGATGACCTTTCTGGGAGGTCTGGTTTCCTCTGAGCGTCACAGCTGATCCTCAGAAGAGGAAACAGGAAGTGACTGACGGAGAAACTGTTGTTTGTTTCAGGACCCAAAGACAAAGAGCCACCTGGAGACGAGGCTGGACGTGCTGGTGCAGGAGGTGGTGGACAGGTACACACACTCTAACACACTCTAACACACCACACACACTAACACACACTCTAACACACACTCTAACACACCAACACACACACTAACACACACTCTAACACACACTCTAACACACACTCTAACACACCAACACACACACTAACACACACTGTAACACACACTCTAACACACACTCTAACACACTCTAACACACACTCTAACACACACTCTAACACACTCTAACACACTCTAACACACTCTAACACACACTGTAACACACACTCTAACACACTCTAACACACACTCTAACACACACTCTAACACACACTCTAACACACACTCTAACACACACTGTAACACACACTCTAACACACTCTAACACACTCTAACACACTAACACACACTCTAACACACTAACACACACACACTAACACACACTCTAACACACACTCTAACACTCTAACACACACACACTAACACACACTCTAACACACTAACACACACTCTAAACACTAACACACACTCTAACACTCTAACACACACACACTAACACACACTCTAACACACTAACACACACTCTAACACACACTCTAACACACCAAACACACACTAACACACACTCTAACACACACTCTAACACACACTCTAAACACCAACACACACACTAACACACACTGTAACACACACTCTAACACACACTCTAACACACTCTAACACACACTCTAACACACACTCTAACACACTCTAACACACTCTAACACACTCTAACACACACTGTAACACACACTCTAACACACTCTAACACACACTCTAACACACACTCTAACACACACTCTAACACACACTGTAACACACACTCTAACACACTCTAACACACTCTAACACACTAACACACACTCTAACACACTAACACACACACACTAACACACACTCTAACACACACTCTAACACTCTAACACACACACACTAACACACACTCTAACACACTAACACACACTCTAACACACTAACACACACTCTAACACTCTAACACACACACACTAACACACACTAACACACTAACACACACTCTAACACACACTCTAACACACCACACACACACTAACACACACTCTAACACACACTCTAACACACACTCTAACACACCAACACACACACTAACACACACTGTAACACACACTCTAACACACACTCTAACACACTCTAACACACACTCTAACACACACTCTAACACACTCTAACACACTCTAACACACTCTAACACACACTGTAACACACACTCTAACACACTCTAACACACACTGTAACACACACTCTAACACACACTCTAACACACACTGTAACACACACTCTAACACACTCTAACACACTCTAACACACTAACACACACTCTAACACACTAACACACACACACTAACACACACTCTAACACACACTCTAACACTCTAACACACACACACTAACACACACTCTAACACACTAACACACACTCTAACACACCAACACACACTCTAACACACACTCTAACACACTAACACACACACACTAACACACACTCTAACACACAGTGTTTGTTTCTCTGCTGCAGGATCGGAGAGGAGTTCGGCCTCAAATCCATCAAACTGATCCTGAACGGGAAAACTCTGTGTGTGGGTGAGTCCAGACGCCGGCAGCTGAGACTCTGTCTGTGGAGTCGAGCTGCAGCCATTCAGAGATTAACGATCGACTATTAAATCAGTCTGCAACTTTTTTGATCATCGATCTGTTCGGTTTGAGACGTTGTTTAAGAAAAGTGTAAATTTTCTGATTTCTTAGATGTGAAAAAGAAACGTTTTCTCGCCTATGATGGATGAAGTGTAAAATCAGCAGCTGTGTGGTCCCAGTACACTTTACAGAAGACAGAGACACGTAAAGTTTGCAGAACTGGATAAAAAAGGCTGACAACACATAAGAAACACACATTAAAAAACAACAATAAAATACACAATTATAAAACTAATATTAGATACAATAAAATAAAACAATTAAAATGTATAAAACTTCATAAAATACCCTAACCCAAACTATAAGCAGTCTCTCAAAATACAGAAAACCCGTCCCTAACTAAAAGCTTTACTAAAAACCAAAGTTTCTAGCCTACTCTTAAATATGGAAATGTTGGTTGCTTCATGAACCCAGACAGGGGTCTGATTCCACAGCCGAGGGGTCTGATGGCTAAAGGCTCTGGCTCCTATTCTACATCTGGAGGCCCTCGGCTGTACAAGCAGCCCTGTTCTGGTGGCGCAGCATGGTGTAAGGAGTTCTGTCATACAGGATGGTGCCTGACCATTAAGGGCTTTGTATGTAAGGAGAAGTATTTTAAACCGGGAGCCAGTGCAAATGATGCCGAGCTAACTGGTTGGTTTCGTCAGGTCTGATAGAAAGGTAAAACTGAGTATCATCAGCATAACAATGAAAATCTATACTGTGGCTCCTGATGGTATGACCTAGCAGAAGTATATACAAGGTGAATAATGTAGGTCCAAGGACTGAACCTTGTGGAACTCCATGGGTGACGCTGTGCAGAGAGGACTCATCGTTCAGATGTACAAACTGGGCGCGATCTGATAAGTAGGATTTAAAGCAGTTTAAAGCAGTTCGTTTAATACAGATGTACAAGTGTTCAAGTCTCTGTAGTAAAATATGGTGGTCAACTGTATCAAATGCCGCACTGAGATCTAACAAGACCAGTAAAGAGACTAGTCCCTTATCTGATGATGTTAAAAGATCATTAGAGAGTTTCACCAGTGCTCTCTGAATTCACAGAGTTGATTTGCCACGATTTTGGAAATGAAAGGGAGGTGAGATATCGGTCTGTAACTGTCTAAAACCCCTGGATCAAGAGCAGGCTTTTAAGAAGTGGTTTAATAACCGCGTCCTTAAAGACCTGAGGTACAACAGAGGTAGATAATATTTAACAAAGAAGCGCCAACTGAGGTCATCGACTGAAGGCAGGAGGTGCTGAATTATGGAGGTGCAGCACTGGGACTAATGGTTAGTAGTCATGTGGTCTCTGTAATGTCTCTGTGCTTTAGACCAGAGTCTGGAGACGCAGGGTGTGAAGAACCACAGCAAGGTGATGGTGCTGAAGGTGAGCGACGCCGAGCTGAAGCAGCAGCTGAGCGAGGAAGAGGAGAAGAAGAAGAACCAGAACGAGAGCATCCAGAGGACCCAGAAGGGCTTCCAGATCCTGTCTGAGAGAGGTAACGTCCGTCCGTCCGTCCGTCCGTCTGTCTGTGATCAGGCTGTGGGAGGAGTCTCTGCTCTAACGCCTCTCTGCCCGCCAGACGGCAGCGAGGACCCGGACACCACGCCCGTCCTGGAGATCGCGGACCAGAGAGGAAACCCGCTGAAGATCCCCCACAAGGAGAAGAAGGTAGGGAGGAGGAGGGAGAGCGCCCGAGGAGTCCGGGTCCAGGTTCATCAGAATCTAATGTGTGTCTCTGCGCATCAGGCCCTGATCCTCGCCATGGGTTTCCACGAGAAAGGTCGCTCTCTGATGAAGAAGAAGCAGTTCGACAACGCTCTGTGTCACCTGCTGCAGGCCGACCAGCAGTTCAGGTAGCGCACGCTCTGATGTCACTGTGACGCTTTATGTTGATGACGTTTAATGTTGTGTGTTAGTTTTTCATCAGGGATCGTGGCGTTCAGCTGCTCTCAGTATCGACTCCTGAATCCCCGCTGTCCCGTCAGCGTATCTGTCCTCCTGTACGTGGCGTGCACGCCGGCGTGGCTGACCTCTGTGTGTGTGTTTGCAGTAAGTGCGGCTCGGCGCTGCTCAGCTCGGTGGATAACTTCGCCGTGCTGCAGCTGGACATCGTGTGGTGTTACCGAGCTCTGGAGGCCCTGTCCTGCCTGGACGACGGCAGGAGCCGGCTGCAGAGGGCCGAGGACTGTTTCCTGCAGTGCTACGGGGAGCAGCAGCAGAGGCTGCTCATGATCAAGGTCAGGCAGCTGGCCCAGACGCTCCGGGGACGCCGGCCGACGCCTGAACCTGTAGAGTAATTTGACCTGTGTGTGTCCTCAGGGCAACACGGGCAGAGAGGAGGTGCTGTTCCTGCGGCTCTACCTCCTGCAGAGTCTGCTGTCCTACATCGAGGGGAACGACGCTCAGGCCCGACACCAGCTGGCCAAGGTAACGCCTACACTAGCTTAGCTTAGCATTAGCAGCTCTGTTTGCTGTGAAGCTGCCCTGCATTCGTTACATTACATAACAACGCCGCAGCGAAGAAGAGGAGACGTGGCGCCGCGTTCTCTCTCCCATCAGACATCACCATAGCAACATTATAGCCAGTTAGCTAAAGCAGGAAACGAGTCATCAGGAGTAGCGTTGGACGTCCCAGCTGTGACGTAGACTCCGCTTGTCCCGGCGTCTCTTTCAGTTATTTCGTTGTCACTCCGACGCCTTCTGGAGGACACTTGCAGAGATCTTTCCGTTTCGTTCACATATACACGATTTATTATGTCAAAAACTTTGACTTTGAGCAGAACCTATCAGGGTTGGGCCGATAGACGACGGGCGAGCGGTCGAGCAGGCATCGTTGTGAACTTTGTTCACCTTTAACCCGCAGGTTTTAAACACCAGGAACATGATTATTATACATTTTAAATATGCTTTGGACCTTCCTCACAATTCTCTTCTCCCGCACTCAGATACACCTGAGGTAAACACAGCGGCGAGCCCCGCCTCTCTCTCTCTCTCTCTGTGCCGTCCCACAATTCCTTGTGGCAGCAACATGGCAGCATACAGTTTGACCACGTAAATGTTGAAACAACACAGCGCCTACTTTACGATTGGAAATCCGTGCATGATTATCTGAAGCCGGTGATCTAGATTTGTTCTCCAGCCAGTCAGGAGTCCTGAAAACCACCCGTCTGTGTCTCAGGTGGAGTCTCTGTACAGCCGTCTGTGTCCGGACTCGGAGAAGATGGATCAGCTGATGACTCTGGGTTTCAGCGAGAGAGAAGCTCGGCTCGGCCTCAGAGCCTGTCAGGGAGACCTGCAGGAGGCCGCCATCCACATCAGCAACCAGAGACAGGTAACACTGACGCTCAGCTGAACCCCAGGGCGCAGCGTCACCTGATCACTTCTCCAGGTGAAGGAAATGATTCCTGCTGATCTTGGCTGGGATGTTTTCTTGTTGTTTGTTGGTTTGATGGTTTTTCGTGACGAAGGTGGGAGCCTGAGAGCGTGCAGAGGTTAAAGCAGAAGACCTTTGTTTAACTTGATCCTTGATCCAGGTTGTTCTCTGGTTGTGGATCAGTCCGTGCCGCCGTGTCGTCTCGGCGCCGGACCCCCCGCCAGGCCGTCTGCTGCTGCTGCTTTAATAACGTGTTGTGTTGCTGTGTGGAGCAGGAGCGGGAGGAGCTGAAGCAGAGGGAGCGGCAGAAGAGGAGCAGGAGGATGGAGGTGATCTCCACCCTCGCAGAGCTCGGCTACTCCAGGAGGGACGCCGCCACGGCTCTGCACCACGCCGACGGGGACGTGGACAAGGCCTACGCAGTCAGTGTCTCTGTCTCCGTCCATGTTCTGTTAAAGCCGCACGTGGGTCGCTGCAGATCCCGGTCTGCCTCAGCAGCTAACAGTTTTGTGTTGTTCTTCAGATCCTCCTGGACTCCGCCCACGCCGCTCAGACCACCAACAACAACGCAGAGGGGACGGGCGGTCCGGAGCGCCTGCAGCAGGTACGGAGCGGCATTTAGTCCCGCAGAGCTAATCGGCGATCAGAGGGTGCGATTGATCCGTCCTCCTGTGTGTCCCTGCAGCTGCTGTACCTGGGCTTTGACAGGGACGCGTCCGAGGCGGCGCTCCGGCTGACGGGCGGAGACGTCCAGTCGGCCACTCAGCTGCTGCTGGACAACCAGGGCGTCCTCTCCCCGGAGCTCCTGTCCATGTCCCCGCCCTCCACCTCCTCCTCCTCGCCCTCCTCTGAGGAGCCCAGCACCTCCTCCACCTCCACAGGTAGGACCCATGTGTCTCTTGAACTTACATTAGGATCCTTTTGTTCCATCGAGCCTTCGCAGCATCTTACATAACGAGACTTACAGCCTTCCTACTAACGAGGGTTTGTCATCAAACACATCGGTAGATCAGTGAAGTTCTGCCTGAAGCAATTAAAGAGCGACAATGTGGATTAAAGGAGTTAGCAAACACGAGCTGGTGGAAAAGTAGAAGTCAGGACGCTTATCTAAAGTTAGGAAAGGAACTCTGACTCAGGGACTGGTCATCTGTAGCGGCCTGTTCCTAAACATCATTGCCATGGTTACCAAGCAGGGAGGGTAGGAGGTTTCTCCTCAGGGGGGCGATGTGAAAATCCTGTTTGTCTGTGGTGGAAGAGACGAAGAGAATATTATTTATATTGCTCAGGCAGAGCGGTGGGATTCTTCTGTGGAGGGATCTATGATTTCTGCCGGATTGTCACAGACTAAGAAAGATCAGCGTGTAGTAAATGTTAGAGGTTCGTCCTCAGACTGCTGTTGATACTTAAGCCTGAAAATAACTTACAGCTATATCAGGTGGTTTCCAGCTGCTCGGCGTTAACAGGCAAGCTAACGTTATTTAATCTGAACCAGCTAAAACAGAACGTCGCAGCGTGTCCGACCAGTCCTGCACATCAACACAGTGAGTCGAGGTTACAAACTTCCTTTAAACCCTGTGCTTTGTCCTCAGCGGACAGCGAGCTGGTGAACGAGGTGCTGGAGGACATCTCCCGTCACGAGGAGGACTACCTGGACCTGACGCTGGACGAGGAGAGCGAGCTCATCGCCACCATGAAGAGCTACCTGAGCCGAGGACGCGCGCGCACGGTGTGACGCGCTCGCCCGCAGAGAGCGTCACTCGTCCCGCAGCAGCAGCAGTTTAACCCCCGAGACTCCGCGTGAGGCCGAGCGGCTGAACCTCAGAGACGACCAGCAGAGATCAGTTTGTGGTTCGTGAGTTCAGCTCAGGTCACAGATTTAGTTCCAAAGTGTTTGATCTCCTAAAGAATCATTGACCGGGTTTCATTATTTGATTTAAACGTCTTCAGGCCGCCGGCGTTTGCTTCTGACGTGTTTATTATGAAATCGCTGCTTCTTAAAAGACGCCTGATGTTTGTGACCTAAGTTTAACTTTAATTTAAATTCAGTTCATGTCTTTGTTGAGGATTTCTCTGGACTGTCTCACGTTGACGGAGCCAATAAAGTTTGTTTGTGTTGATGTGTCTCAGTCAGCTGGGTTTCTTCATAACAGCAGGGCTGCACAGGGACGAACCGCAGACCTCCACCGACCCGCCGACGCATTATATCCTGCAGCTCCACGCCAGCCGTGTCTAGAATCAGTAATATTATACCCGCGAGCTGCAGCAGAAATGATATATATAATATATATAACTTGGCCAACACTGCACACCAACACTCGCTGGGTATTTTCAAAGCTACTTTTAGGAGAATAAGACGTTTCTCTGTCAGAGTTTTACTCCGGCACGATGACAAAATGTGAACTGACGATATGAAAAAACATTGGACAGTAAACGTTTAATTTCTAACAGATCTGAGCGCTTTAGTTACTCCTAACGTTAATCTTGTGAAGGCGTCTCTTTGGGCTCTGGGTAACTGTGACGGCAGAATCTTTACAAACCAAACAGTCAGTTCATGAAGGAAAAGATCTGCAGTCTGATGCTAAACTGTTCATGAGGAGGAAGAAGAACCTGTAATAGTTTCACTGCTTTAATACTTTATACTCACGTACTTTTACACAAGTAACATTTTCACTGCAGGACTTTTACTTGTAACAGAGTATTTTTACAGCGTGGTACTAGTAGATTTACTGCAGTAAAGGATCTGAGTACTTCCTCCTCTTCAGGTCAGATGTGCAGCAGAGTCCGACATTTAGAAATCCTCTGACATAGTAACTGAATGTAAAGGTCTGCAGGGGAAAGAATCAGTTCTGCACGGTGACATCAGACAGTTATTACACAGATGAGCTGGATAATCAGGCCTGTTTAGTTTCACAGATGATCACAGGAAATCAATATATCCCAAATGAATTAAAATCAGCTTTAAGTAACACGAAATATTCAATTTACTGTCATGTGATGAAAAGCAGATTCAGAATAACTCTAATAACCCTCAGTTATAACTCTACAACACAGAGAGGAGGCCGTTAGCCTAGCTTAGCACAAAGACTGGAAGCAGGTGGAAACTGCTAGCCTAGCACTGATGTTTGTTTTGTTCTTTACTTTAATGTCTAATGAGATATCTGAGTAAAGTACTCATTCTGCAGAATAATACATGTTGTTACTAGATTATAATTATTGATGCTTTCATGTGTTCATCACTTTAATGTTGCTGCAGGTGAAGGTGGACGTTAGTTTAATCTGTAATAATTCATCATCTTGTGTTAGTTGATTATTTCCTGTTAATAATCTGAATCTGCAAAGTAGCTTTTAATACATGTAGTGAAGTATAAAGTAGCATACAGTGGAAACACGCAAGCACCTCAAAGTTCATTAAAGATGTAAAAAAAATAAATTAATTTTCCTGTTTTAGCAAACTTAATATGTTACGTAACTCTTACTCTCAAGTGTACTTCATAAGATTTAATTGTAACGGAGGTAAATGTTGCAGTTAATCATGATGTTAATTTCAGGCTCTGCCCTGAATGTTGAAAGATGAATGAAGCGCCAGCTGATCTAAAGTTTGTCTCTATGTTGTTTCTGGTTAGTTTCACACTATTGTCTTTAATCAAACGTCATCTCAATCAGAATTCTGGGAATAATCTGAGAAATACAATTTTCACATGAAAATAAAGGCAGAAATCTAAAGAGTATAAAGTTAGAAAAGAGAAAGAAAATTTGAAAAATCTGACTTTAAACTCAAATTCTGACTTTAACTCAGAATGAGTGTAAATTGTATTTGAGTTCTGACTGTTAAGTCAGAATTCTGAGATTCAATTCAAAACTCTGACTTCATTTTTATGTGAATATGATATTTGAATTCTGAGTTTAAAGTCAGAATTATGAAAGAAAAAGTCAGATTTGATTTTATTCTAACTTTATTCTCAGAATTCTGCCTTTATTTTCATGTGAAAATTGTATTGGAGTTCTGAGTTAAGTCAGTGTTCTGACTTTCTTAGAATTTTCACTATCTCTATGTGAAATTTGTATTTTGTACATTTTTACTTTTAACTCAGAACTCAAGTAAAATCTTCACATAAAAATTATGTCAGAATTCGGAGTCAAAAGTCATAATTAGGAATTTATTCCTAGAATTCGGACTTTATTTTTACATGGAAACTGACTTTAAAATCAGACTGAAAATTGTAAAGTCAGAATTCTCACTTAAAAGTCAGAAGTCAAATAAGATTTTCATAAATCTGACTTTATTCTCATAATTCTAATAATAGACAGAATTCTGATTGCATTTTGACATGAAAATGTAACTTGAATTCTGAATTTTATGTCAGAATTCTGACTTTAAACTCTGAACAAGTAAAAACATGCTGCTTCTGTGGCGTGCTTATTTGTGTATCAGTAAGTTAGTCATGCACTTTGACAAATTAACTGGTGTGTCTGGATTTTTATTTTATTTTTAATAAAAATAATTACAATATCTTATAACCTCGTCCACACCAAACAATATGGGTCTGAATCTTTCCACAGCCGTCTATCATTCTCCTTTTAGGCTACATCCTCCCGCCTTTTATCCCAAATCACACACCTTGTTAGTTTGATTTTAATCCCTCCTGCAACTAAACCCCATTTACATAATTTCACTCTGTGATAAATTACTCTGAGCCTGAACGCCAAAGAGTCAAAAGAGCCTTTTCCCAATTAGACGCCTGTCCATTTTACTAGCTTGGTGTGGCTACATAATTTGACAAATAAACACACGTTTCAATTAGAGGCAATTAGGTTTTTAGTTAGTTCTTTGGATCTATTAAGTCTCTTAAAGTCCACCGAGTTTCCCGCTTGAGCTAAGATGCTTAGATCATACATACAAATAAAGGTGTTTAACTTTTGTCACGATGGACAAGCTAAACATCGTTGTATCTGTTAAATTCTCCACAATTCAATCATTTTACGGGAACCAAAGATAATTCATTCAGATTTACTGGCATGATAAAAAAAGAGACGAAGTGATTACAAAGTTAGAACATTCCTTGAATATTTATATTGGTAAGGGTCCACCCATCAAAAAAGTCTAAATGGCTAAATCAAATTTGATATAACTATGGTAACATTCAGCAGGTAGTATCTCTCTCTCTTTCTCTGTCTCTCCCAGAGCTAGATCAAATTAATTATTCAGAATTGATATCTTATCCAAAAGCCTACTTTTTATACAAGTGATATTCATAATGGTTGAAATAAAGAATTTAGATAGCAGCCTATACTGTTAACTGAAGTGTTATTACATCTGATTAGTTGTTTTATCAGGAGCACAGTTTGTGTCTTCGCAGCAGAACTGAAACGGTTTTGATAAGTCGGGTCGTATTTTCTGTTGAATGTTCAGTGAAGTGCGGCCACACAAAACAACACACACAGAAAGTGTTTGATAAAAAACCAGTTTTCTTATTTAAGTCTGGATTTATTTATTGTACATGATTACAGTGGTGATAGAAGTCACTGGAGAGGGAGGTTGAGGGGGAGTCGGGGGTCAGGGGTGAGGGTTTAGAAGTAGTTGACGACCCTGCGGATGGACTGGATGTTGGGGTTCTGGGCCTGCCACTCGTTATGGCTGCAGTAGTCTCCACGCTCCACGATGTACATGCGGCCGCGGAAGTTTGGCTCCTCGTACATCACCCAGCTGAAGGCGCAGAGAAAAAAAACATATTGGTTATTTATTAAAATGTCCGTAACAATTTCCCACAGTCAAAGTTGACGTATGATGTGCGATGAATTCAAGAACCTGGATGAATCGATCGTTATGTGCGTGTTAAACTTACGCTCCGTCTCCGTAGACCTTGACGGAGTTGATGCAGTTCTTGGAGAACCCGCGGCTCTGCAGGAAGGGACAGTCGTCGCAGATCTCCACACACTGACCGGAGAAGTTACAGGCCTCGAACAGCTCGATGCGGTAGTGCTCGCCGTGCTGACAGAGAGGAAACGTTAGTCTTTGAGAGAGGGCAAACATTACACTGCAGTTGTGTTTCCTCCAGCTGAGCTTCGTGCCTCCTTCCACGTTTCCCACTGGAGGTTACTGTGACTAACTTGTTAGTAGTAGCAACTGACGCATTAGCTCTACTTCTGGCAAACAAAACGGGTTTTATGGAAAATTATAAGAAATGTAGACGTCAGCAAATTTCCTTTCTGCCCAGGACGGGGAATGAGCTGCCAAATTTGGGGGCGTAATGGATCTAAATCTTCTAAAAATAAAAGCCTAAATCTAAAGGGTTCATCCTCTGGAAGAACATCGCATGGTGGTTTGGTGGATGGTGCTGCAGCTGCACCGTCACTACAGAAAGCTCAGAGCGGCATACTATTAGATTTATCCATCCTTTTTCTTTTTAGGAATTATTGTTACAAACCTGCCATATAATAACAAATTATCCTTTGTTCATGAAACAGGTATTAAATTGTATTCTTGTGGTAAAAAGTCTACTACTGCTGTAACTCTGCAGAAACCTTGTTGTGGACGGGGGTGGTGCTAGAGGACAGGGGAGATGCCATAATATCTGCTGTGAATTTCTTGCAAATGAAAAACAAACTCGTCATGAACCGAAATGTCGCTCACAGTGAAATGTGTGACCTGCTGGTTCAGTGTGAAAGAATGAAAGCCCCTCAGAGGTGTTTACCATGCGGATGGGCTTGCAGGATCCCATGTGGTCGTTGTGGGAGTTCCACCTCTGGAACTCGGGGTACTCGCCGTGCTCCAGGATGTACTGCTGGCCCTTGAAGTCGGGGTGGTCGTAGCAGATCCAGGCTCCGCTCTCCACACGGATAGAGTTCACCCTGAAAATACACAGTGTCAGCGTCTAGAAATGACGCACCAGAACATCTGAAACAGTCTCAGAGGCCTTTATTATAATGCAAACTCAACACTTCCTCCATCACCTGTTGTCTCAATATTTCACTATAATGTCAGTTTCCACAGCATTAATTCAGTCACTTTGACCTTATAGGTGGGCTTTAATGTAAAAGGTTCAGCCCAACGGCAAAGAGGAAAAGAGTGAATTAGAACAGAAAAACATTATTTTGGTAAATAAACCGTAAACACCTGTTGATGAAATTAAAAAATTAGCCCCCACAACATTACTGTGTGGGTAAATCTGGGAGCTGGAAGGAACCAGTGTCTCCTAAAGCTGACACTTTGGTGAAAATGTACAGTTCTCTGTACTAAAGTGTTGGATTCCAGTTTCATTAAAGTAAACTAAGAACTAGAGTAAAAACCTGAGAGCTGATTAAAATAGTTGTTTTTCCTTCTCACCTGTTCATGAAGCCGCGGTCCTGGAAGTTATCACAGTCACCTCTGACCTCCAGCTTCCTGCCAGTGAAGCATTTCCCCTCGTAGAAGGTAATCTGGAGGAGAAGAAAAAGACGTGAGCGCTCTCCTGTCGACCGCCTCTGCTGCCACAAACCTGCCCGTCACATGTCTAGAAACTTTTCCTGTTTGTGGGAGTTTAGTTGTAGGAAAAGCAGAGTGCAGAATGTCTGATGCACACTTAAAGGCACACAAAGGTGATTAAATGATCAACAACCAGCTGTCCAAGGAAGTCTCGATGTGTTATTTGTAATGATTCCACACTTTATCTAGTTTAGTTCCTCGTGAACCAGGATCAGATGCAGATTCATGTAACTCCAGACCGTGACTGCATGACACCAAACAAGATAACAATACAGTCAGAACAGGTAGGAATGAAGTAATAATAATATATAATATTTAAACGTTTCCCTTTAATTAATTAAGTTTCGTCTGTCCTCCCTGCTGCACTTGTAACCACGCCCAGCTGTGATGTCACACCGTACTGACCACACCCTGGACTACACTTCTACATCACTGCAGCCGATCAGCACAGAGAAGATTTAGAGAAAGTTGTTAAAGTTACTCTTTAAACTGACAAAATAGTCGACACATTAGCGAGTAATAACCTTCTGTTTTCTTTGTTTCCTTTCTCCAGATGTTACCTGAACTGTTCACTCACCGTGTTTCATAAAACTCAGCAACAATAAACAGCGAGAGGGAATTTGGAGGTTTTGATGGTTAAACTGGGAGCTGAAACAACTGGTTCCAGCTCTTTTTTTAAATAACAGCAAAACTAAATGTATGATCTGCAGGGAGTAACGTTCCTAACTAGCAGCTACAGTCAATAAACAAGCGGAGAATAGTTTTATCAGCCTGCTTTTAAGATCAGGCCTTTAAATGAAGGCAGAGACGATTGTGAAGAGAATAACAAACAAGCAACTTAAACATTTTTTGTGTCTTAAAGACTTTATCAAAAATAAGACATCATCCTCAAATTAAAATTAAATTAAATAAATAAAAAGAATATTTCTTTCAGAACTGCTCAGCTGCTATCCCAGTCAGTACAGCAAGAACATCACACCAAACTCCATTCAGAAATCAAGCTATTTAAATGCAGGCGACTCTTTATACTTTTACTGTAATGTACTTTATATTACAGTGTAATACAGAGGAACAAGACATTTTGACCTGAATCTGAAGCGAATTTCTGAAATGATTTCTAACACCCCAAACTCATTAAAAGTAAAGTTTTAAAGACGGCAGTTTGTAGGAAAAAGTTCTAATCTTTTTTGATTCTTTGAATAAAATGCTTCCCAGTGGCTCACTCCAGTTTCCCCACAGGAGCCCGGTGATCTCCAGATCATTACCCCCCCCAGCGTTGTACAGCTGCTGCCGCCGGTTTACTCACCTTTCCAGAGTACTGCGACATGTTTACCCACTGGATGTTGTCCAACCTGGCCCGCAACCACACACACAGTGTAACAGAGAAAAAGTTGGACACCCCAATATATACGGCAGGGGGGCGAGCGAGGGGCGAGGTCCCGACCGGCCGGACAAAAGACGAGGCTTTAAAGGTTTCTGCTGCCTCGACGCTTTCCCTTCATCCTGATGTGTCTGCTGATTCTGCTGTGTGTGTGTGGACTCAATAGAATGTGCTTGGCCTGAGCTTTGCAGGTCAATGATCCTGCACATGCCACGTTTCTACAGAGACAGAGAAAGGAAGCACACGGAGCGCAAATACTGTCAGTGTTTCTACATAGAGATTCTGTGACAGTGTTCCAGTCAGAAATTCACTCGCAAGGACCTGAGCATCAACACATGTTTACTTGATTTATTGATTAACAAAATAGAAAGATGTACAAGGCTTACAGGCTGAATATTCATATTTCAAAGTGAAGAAAAGGAAACCTGCCGTAGAACCGGGGCACGGTGGACCGTCTTAGAAGTGGAAAAGAAATAACACAAAACAGGTGATTTAATCTCATTTACTTGCTTTTGGGGAGCAGTAGACATTTTCATCAAACTGCTAAAAATGACATTTTGGACAGAGTTTTTAACTGGTTATGAAACAGTCTCAATGCAATACTGAGGCCCCAACATGACCTACATAAGCAAACGAGGTCATCAGCGAGAAGACTGGCTATTAATATATGTCATCTAGTCCCATCTCCAGCAAAATCAGACAAAACAGTTTACAGCACACCGACAAAAAAGCCTACATGTTTACATTTTTGGAAGCAGGAGGAGATTTTTCTTCAGATGTAATGTGTACTTTATTTGGCTGTGTGCAGTCCCTGAATGTATGAGTAACGGTGGACATTGCATTAATACAACTGGTTTAGTCTGCAGATTCATCTGAAATAAGAACATAAACAAGAACAAGAACGCAAATAAAGGTGGAGGTCCAGGTGGAGGTCCAGGTGGAGGTCCAGGTGGAGGAGGTGTCTGAGTGTGCAGCAGAAGGAGTGGAGGAGTCTCAGTGTGTCTGCAGAGACTGTGTAGAAGGACAGAGCAGCAGCAGAGCAGTCCAGATCCACTGATGATACTCTGTCACATCCAGAGGAACACACAGGGAGGATGGTGGACTTGACTTTGTGTCTGACAGTGGAGCTGATCTCAGAGCAGTTCAGACTGCAGCACTGTTGGGATTCCTCTGTCAGTCACTGCTGGATGAAGCTCTCCTCTCCACTCTACCTCCCAGTAACATGGCCCAGTCAGAGCCTCTCCACACACAAGCTGATGCTGCTGCTTCAACCTCTCTGGATCATCAGGACACAGCTGATCCTCTCTCAACACCTCCACCTTTCTCATGTTTACCACCGTAAAGTTGGCTTCCAGCTGATGAGAGAAGAAGACAGAGAGCAGAAGTCATAAATCAGAGTTTACAGAGACTCCCTTCATCAGCTGTCAGTCAGTGATGCAGCACATCCAGTATAAAGACCAGCAGGGACTTCAGTCCTGTTCAGACCAGAAGTGGAGCGGCTGTGTAGCGTAGCCAGCTTCCTTTCAGCTCTCATGTTAACGTATTGGAGTGAACACACTGAGACCTGCAGAGACTTTGGCCATCAGCTCTGTTTACTCTGCAGGTTTCACTCAAGTCCACAGTGGAAATAAAGTGCTGAGAGTCCCTGAACGCATCATGACTGCAGAGACAGAGAGATATTCACTGCTCACTGGAATGATGGATTTACTGCTGTTAAAAACCAGCCGCTCAGTCACATTTGAAGATTTCAGCTACTTTGGAAATATTACAGGACAAATCTGTAAATATGGAGTCTGTTCTAAAAACATCTGGACCAAACTAAAGACACATGGACAGATATATATATGATGTTAAAGGTCCTACAACAGCTAAACATCAGCTGTGCTTACTGGACTTCAGCAGAGGTTCTGCTCTGTAGAAAGACCACATGGTTACTAAATGTAATGATGGTTCTCTGAAATAAGAGCCAGTGATTTGCAGGCTTCAGTCAGACTGATCTCAGAGCTGTGACAAAGATGAACTGATCAGTAGTTTAGTGTTGAAATGAGAGAACAAACACTTTGAGATCAGATTTGATGGTCCGACAGTTTGATGAATGAGGACCACTGTCTCTATACATCTTGTGATGCTGTCAGCTGGAATCCAGCTTTATTTCCTGGAGACATGAACACAACAACAACAGTCGTCTTCACATCAACTCAAACACATGATCACTGCCTGTTCTCTCTCTCTCTGTCTGTCTTTCTGTCCCATCCTGAAGCCTGTCACCATTCTCCTCTCACAGCTTCACTGAGGAAAGCAGCCGCTGAGAAGGTTGGAGATTTACAGGAAATACTGGATCTCTGCTTTGATACTAACTGTGTTTAGTACAATACTGCTGAAACCAGCATGGACTGACTCCAACCCTCTACTGACCTCAGAGTCTCCAGTCTGCAGTGTGGACTCTCCACAAGATCAGACAGCAGCTTCACTCCTGAATCCTGCAGCTTGTTGTCTCTCAGGTCCAGCTCTCTCAGATGGGAGGGGTTGGACTTCAGAGCTGAGGCCACAGAAGCACAGCTGATCTCTGACAAACTGCAGCGCCACAATCTGAATAAAGAATAAATGATGGAGATAAAAATCCATTTCTAATCCAATCAGATGTGTTCAGGTTTTAAATGTGGAGCTCAACATTACTATGTCCTAATCAATGAGCTTTTCCCTAAAATGAGTAGAGGGACTTTGTCATTGTGTTATTGTGGATCATCATAATGTCAGCCTTCTACAGACATCATCCAAATGTCAGCACAACATTCATACACCTATTCATGTCAACACAGATCAATAACATGCTGCTGATCTCAGGCCAGTCTGTGTGTGTGTGTGTGTCTGTGTGTGTGTGTGTGTGTGTGTCTGTGTGTGTCTGTGTGTGTGTCTGTGTGTGTGTGTGTGTGTGTGTGTGTGTGTGTGTGTTCTGAAGGATCAATATCAGTGATCAGACATTATTTGTGAAAACACATTGAAACCAACAGAAACAAAGAAATATAGCACTTTATAATAACTACACACTGTAAAGCATTAGTGAAGTATTAGTAAATACGGAATTCATCATTTATAAACCATTGTTCTTACATTAATACACATTAGTAAGTCATTTATAAACAGAGTTAAACATGTTGTATTCTTTATTAATAAGCTCATCTATAATGTGCTTAATAATTGTATTTTCATACTTTATACATGATCGGTTCACAATTTATAAATGAAGTATTATTTTACTGACAAACCATTTATATATGAGTTGTTAATGGTTCATAGATTTTTTTTTATACTTTCCCGAGAAAGAATATAAACAGCGTAACTCATAAATCTACCAGTGGCAAAGCCCAAAGGATGCTACTAAGGGGGCTTTCACACCTGAAAGTCTGCACCAAGGTCCGAACCAAAGTTCATGTTTTGATACATTCGGTTAGTTTTGGTTTGGTTTCACACTGCAATTCTGCAACCGCACTAAAGGACTTTACCTGACATTATATTGTCGCCAACAGGACAGGAGGAGAAGACAGCAAACAATCTGCACCTCCGTTTGAGCAGAGACCAGAGCGATGGGTGGCAGTGTGCTTCTATTGTGGCCGTCTGTATCTAAAGATCAGCTGTCATGGGAGATTTATATTTGTGTCCTTATTTCAATGCATTTCTCCATGCATTTACTTGTTTCCAGTTTAAACGGCAACCGCCAAACTTCTTGTAAATAGTCTGAAAGTCTGAACCATCCACAAAATGCTTTCACACCAGAAACGAACCAAACCACGGTTCAGTTTGATCCGGACCGAGACTACCTCTTTTGGTCGGACCAAATTCCGTCTGTTTGGTCCGGACCGTGGTCCGGGGGAGGTTTCACACCTGCAATTTTGGTTCGTACCAAACTGAAAAGTCCGAAAGTCCGGACCAAACGAGGTAGGTGTGAAAGCCCCCGAAGACTACCTGAAAGATGCCCCAGCTAACGTTACTGGTGGCATGGAACAGCCTCACCGTTACAGTCCTGGGGTCTCATTTATAAAACTGTCCACAAAAGCCAAAAATGGCGTCCGCCAAAAAATATTCAGACTTATAAAACCGTGCGTACGCACACTTGTAAGCAAGTTCCCTTTATAAATCGCAATCAACTTGAAATGTGGGGCATGTGAGGGAGCTCCATGTCCGACCCTCCAAACGCCCACAGTTGCCTATAAATGGTCAGTGAAACGCCGCTCATTAATATTAATACGTCCTGACTGCAGGAAGAAAAGGAGGCAAACTCTGACAGAGAAGCTACAAAACGAGATTTAACTCAGTGACACTGACGTTCCTTTTGGTGAAGCTGAAGCTGTTTGGTGGGTAAAAAACGCACTTTAATGCAACGCTTGTGCACCGGAGGAAAGGGGGCCCCGGAGCTCCGCCCCTTTATAACCGATCTGCAGGAAGGGGCCTCCCTCTGAGTAGTGACGTCACTGACCGGAGGGACACACAGACAGACGGGATGACCCAGGTACATTTATTGGCATTGTTCAAACATTAAGAATGCTGAGTACACAAAAATGAATGTAGTTTTTTCAAATTAAATGATTTTAGTGTTTTTTCAGCTACATAAACTGTTTGTGGCCTTACAAAATGTCATGTGGTGCGACCATAATTTATTTTATAATTAATTAATTTCCTTAACATGCTTAACAGTTTTTGCAAGTTCTCAGTAAAATAAAGGTTTTAGATACAATGTATTTACTTTTCTTTTGGGTTTTTGTAAATAATATATATTTGGCTCTATAATGTCACAATCCCCTTCTTATATGTAGTTAATTTATTCATTTTCTCTGTAAATTGAATAAAACTGATAAAAATATTTAAAAAATACCATCACTTAAAATTACAGTATCAGTAATTAATATTTCAGTCACAGGAATGAGATTTTATTTTTAATTTAATACAGTTATTGTTATTATTGGTCGCACCAAATGACATGAACACTGCATATCATTAAAAATATATTTAAGGAGATCAATAAACAAAAACTTCTAAACAAAAAATATATTTTACCAGATATCTTTTTTTGATGAAAATCTCATTAGAAACATTTATTTTAGTGCAGTACACATTCACAGCTTTGTTTTGAACAAACATAACTTGACAATATATTTAATCTAATTTCATTAACTGCAACTCTCTTTCTTGTTGGAAAAGTGTTTATTTCTCTGAGGAATACACCGTGAACGTCTTGTTATCGCAGTGGTTACACATTTATAAGAGGGATATTCCGCTGTCGGACTCACCCTGAAAGCAGCTTCGCTGCGACACCAGCGAGTGACGTGGACCCACCTCGCGCTGTGAGTCGCAGACAGTTTGTGCCAAAAAATATACTGTAGTTTCAGTAGGCTCTAAAAATGTAACGTTAAAAACTGAAGCCCTGACTTGCTCTGGTGGGGATTTTTAGCGGCACTTTATCAGAGGTGCTGAAGTTTAAGTGTGTTGAATTATTCGTGAGCTTTCTGTCTGATCACAGGTGCTGTCGGTTAGTTTCGTTTTTCGGCATGAGCGCCTCCTCGTCTCATTCAGTTTAGCGAATCAGTAACATAATGCAGTATAGGGCATGTAGTTAAATAATATGAATTCCCATTTTTCTTTGCATGTCAGAGAACACAGATATGTGTGAGAGATTCTGAATGTGCAGAAAGTTTTGAACATGAGCAGATAAGTTACAGTGTTTCCCGTACGTTCATTTATTTGTGGCGGCCTGCCACAATATCAGTGCTGAACGGCACATATTGATTTTTGTATTTGTGCTGCAGGCAGCGCGTATTCACGCAGCACATCCTCTTGCTCGTTGATCTCTCGCTCTCTCTCCCTTGTTAACCTGTTGAAAACAGGCCCCTTTTTCCAGAAAAAAACCCAAAAGAATCAGGAATAACTCCTCAACCATTTGGCCTAGATGCATAATTCTGGTCTCCTTTGAAAAGTCAGAAGCTAAGGAATATGAATCCATTGTGTATTAATATATTTATTTTACTTTTACAGACTACATGGAGATGCAATAAAGAAAAAGATATATTTTAATGCAATAAACCATCAAAACCATCCTGAGGAAGCTTTTAATGCAACTGAATATCTTCTAATATACCTAGAATGCAATTTTAACTGTAAATCTTATGAAAATAAACTAAAATACAACAGTTATCATACAACATTTTCAAATATACCAGACGAAATTCCATATTTATTGTTAAAATGCTGACTTTTATTGATAGATATCTTTAAAACACTTTTTCAGTCCATACAACCTATTTCCAAACGACAAAACATTGAAGTATTGATAAAAACAGGAGTATTCATCAACATTCCTGTCACCAAAAGCACTCCCATGATTTACAGGCCTGTAGATTGAGAACACAATCCCACAGCAGACCTTTCTCATTTGATACCCTGCATGTCTATATATCTCCAACGGATCGGCCACAAAATGGCAAAAAACACCGTGTGTTCTCAAGCGGCATGTTTCCTCTCTGCAGAAAAAGACGACAGCAGGCAGGCAGCTTGCAGGTATTGAGCAGTAATCAAGATGGCGCCCGCTTAGACTCGGAGCAACAACATCGGCGGGTTTCGGAGTTAAAAAATCAGTAACATCGCCCAGAGTACCGGGGGACGTCTGTTTCAACACAGCTGCACAAATCTGTCCAACACAACGCTGTCAATGTCGGAGACCCAGCTATCAAAAGTTATTAGCAAGCATGTAAAAGAGCCAAGCTAATAAGGAGCTAAGTTAATGTTAGAATACAGCTGGGTTTTCCAGGCTAACAGGCTGCATCTGCGCCACAGTTACACTGTCATTCTGTGGGAAACACTGAGTTATGATTATTAACAGATGAGCTAATAAAGTCCAGCCAATAACTGAATTAAAACGATTCATTTATTACGGAGATGAAAAGGGGCCACAAACACATTTAAAAAGGTTACTTCCCCACAAAAGAGGAGGGAAGACTTAATCATGTGTGTTGACTCAGGATGATATTAAATAAGTTGATCTACAGGAGAAAAATATTTAAAAGCAATGAGAATGCCTGAGAGCCTCACTGCATTATATTCTATCATAATTAGATATTTTGAATTGTCACCTGCCACCTGAATTTTTAGACACAGATTTCCACAATAAATTGGTGCAGAAAAGGCAGAAATTGGAAGAGAAATTTTCACCAGAATGCAGGAAATTAAGGGTTTAATGCTCAAAATCCAAGTGCCCCATCCAAGAAAACAGCATCTGGGTTCACACACAGTTATTGGGAGGAATATTCACTTATTAGTTAAATATAATTACTTTTCACATGTTTTTTTGTTACCTTTTCCATGTATTTAATAATCATGTAATATAATAATAGTAACAATAAAAAAATCAACAATATTCAGGGCAAATAGCAAACATCTTTTTTGATGGGGGGCGGTAAGGGACCTGGATAATGGATAGGGGGGCGCTGGCCAAAAAAAGGTTGAGAACCACTGGTCTACACCCACATGTTCACAAAAAAAATGCATTTCCTCCTAAGAAATGGAAACACGCACAAGAGCAACATGTTGCTTCGTATAGTTTTCATTTTAAATTTTCTTTAGGACGCAATATTTTTTGCTTCTTTTAGCGACTCTGCTCCTGCTGTAGGGTCAAAATTAACATGCTGTCCATGGCGAGCAGTTTTTTTTTTACTTGGGAGTGGCATCTGCTAAAACAGTTACAATTAATTAAATATTACTAATATTGCTTTGTTACCAAAGTGGAATTACATTATATCATTATTATTATTATTATTATTATTATTATTATTATTATTTTTTGGGGCATTTTTCTCATGATATTGTACAAAGACTACAAATAATCCGTTGTTGTAAGAAAAAGTGTGTCAAATTAGAAAAATCTATTTCAAATTATACTACAATAAAAGTACTCTATATGTGAAAGTCATACATTGAAAAATAAAAGGACAAAAACTAAATTGCCAATCATGGAAACCACTTTTCAGCGGTCACACCACATGATATTTTCTAATTTAATCAAAATTTACAGGCAGAGAATAGGCCACCTAAACAAAACAAGCTAGCTTCCTACAACAGGACTCCATGGAATTTATAATCAAAACAAATTTTGGTAGAAATAACTTTATATTAATTGTTTTTCTGAGGTCATACTACATGTTATCCAAAAGTGGCAACTACATACCAGCTGTTACAATTTTACATTTTTCCAGCTTTGAGAAAGAGTTAAAAACCTACTTGCTGTTTCAATGGGTCCTTGGCAAAATGGGTATATTATTAAACTTCCTGTCTTCTAATGGATTTCAACATAAAAGTCGTTTGTTGATGGTCGCACCACATGATATTTATAAAATGGACATCATCGGACAAAGTTTGCTTGTGTATTATTATGGAAAAATAAATACAGATGCTTTGCGATTTTGAAGAGGACGACAAAACATTTTGGAAATCATGCCAAATAGGGCAAAACACAATTTTGATTAGATTTAAAGTCATTCCAAAGAAGTTTCCAAAACAGCAGTCATGGCCGGACGGTCGCACCGCATGACATTTTGAGACTTCAATTATCAGAAAAATGTTTAACCAAAGTTAAAGGTGAGTACATATATGGGAGAGGTCCTGTATTTATATGGTATGCTTTTATGCTTTCAACCTTTTTTTTTTGTGAAAAAAATCAAGTTGGACACAAAATGTAGGCGTCACGTCATTGACCCTAAACCAAAAGCATTCCAGCTGTGTTTAAACATTTATTTAGGCTATACAAACTTCACTTAATGAGGCTGCCGATGAGTTAAAAGAAATATGACTTGTTGAAAATGACAATGAAATAGTGTTTTTTTACAAGCAGGGCATCACATCCACACGCTGGCGCTCAGCGTTTGGCTCCATAACAAACGAACATGTGATACAATACATGAAACTCTGCTCTCGTATTTGCTCGACTGACGCATTGAAAACGGCATCAATTTAAATATAATTTGTCTCCTGTTCACCTTATTTATGAGAATAAATTTCAATGCATGTAGGCCTATTAATTAATCTGATTCCTGATTAAACTGTCCAACATATTTGAGGTGTTCTTTTGCAGAAACAGAATCTCCGTTTGTGTTTATTATCCTCAGTCATGGTTCTTTTTGTGCGCCGCAAATTATTTTAAATTCTGTTTTTTTATTGCGCACTTCAGGGAAAATCAATCAAACGGGTGTCTGATTATTTAGAAAGGCTTTAAGCCTGTAATACTCAGAGGTAATATTTGGATTTATACAACAGTTTCATCCTTCTGCCGTGTGAGTCGCCGTTTCTCATTTCTCCTCTTTATGTGCGTACGCATGGTTCAGAGTTTACTTACAGGACGCACATTTTCCCCTCAAGTTAGTTTTTTATAGATCACAATCTTTGCTTGGGAAGTGGCGTCTGCACGTTTCCAGCCCTGTTTTGTACGTACGCACCGTTTATAAATGAGACCCCTGGTCCCATATTTCACTACCAGCTCATCAATGATGTGCTTAATGATTGTATTTGATAAACTGATGAAAAACTGATTCTCAACTCTATCCTTCCAATTGTCGGACCACAATTGGATCCTTTACAGTTTGCCTACGAGGCCAAAAGGGGGACAGAAGATGCAGTGGCATGCCTTCTGCACTCCCTACTACAACACCTTGAATCAACTGGGAATTTCACCAGACTTCTTTTTATTGACTTTAGTTCTGCCTTCAACACTATTCAGCGTCACCAGATGATGAGGAAACTCCAACATCTCAACGTCCCCTCAGTTCTCATCCACTGGGTATACAGCTTCCTCAGCGACAGACCACAAACAGTCAGAGTGGATTGTGCGACGTCCCCTACCATCATCAACAACACCGGAGCCCCACAAGGTTGTGTCCTGAGTCCGTTTCTGTTTCCTCTATACACCAATGAATGCACCAGCCCCTCACCTGTTACCACATATATCAAGTACTCTGACGACACTGTTGTTCTTGGTCTCCTTAATAACAAAAACTCTGTTTTAAGCTATCAAGACTCCATCTCTCACCTCACGCAGTGGTGTTCAAATAATTATCTTCAGATGAATGTTGCAAAAACAAAAGAAATGTTGATTAACACACCCAACACCAACAGCACAGCCCATAATGTCACCCCCAACTCTACATGCATAAATAATGTAGCTGTTGAATGGGTGGAGTGCTTCAGATACAATAAACTGAAATTTGATCAACATACCACTCACACTTTCAAACGCTGCCAACAAAGACTCTCTGCCATCCGGAAACTTAAATCCCTTTTGGTTGCTCCCCACCTTCTACTGCTGCTCTACAAAAGCATAATTCAACCGATCCTTCTTTACTGTTCAATCTGTTATTTCAACATACTCACTGTGACCAATAAGAACAAATTTACACGCATCACAAAAAACGCCTCCAAAATAATTGGTCTCCCTCCCCCAACCTCTCTGACCTCAATAGGAAAGCCATTTTACGGAAAGCACACATAATAACACACGACATCAGTCATCCTCTCAACACATTCTTCACTCTGTTACCATCAGGACGTAGATATAGATCCCTGGCCTGGAAACGGGCTCGCTATAGCAGGAGTTTTATCCTTCTCTGCCAGAACACTACTCAACAAGAGTTCTTGCTAAGAAAAAGTTATGTCTTGGTTTGGGTGTTAATTTGTGTATAAAATGTACAGCACGTTGTTATGTATGTTCATGCTGTGTATATGTGAGGTAATGTACGTATAGATTGTGGAAACAAATTTCCTGAAAAGGACATTAAAGAATCTAATCTAATCTAAAAAGTATTATTCCAATGAAAAACTATACATATGCGCCTGTGTTTCATACGATCATGTAGAAAGTTTAAGGAAATTAAGTATTTTCCGTCTTTAGTAAGGACTATCTTAGGCCCTACAAAGCATTACAAAGGAGACTGAAAATAATGTCAGGTTAGGCTTCTTAAGTCTCAGCTTTTTTACGGCCTGGGTTAACACCCCTTTGGTGTCGTTTTTGGACGTCTCGCCGTCAAGTTAGCAACAATAAATACGTCCAGTTACGCTTTCAAAATAAAACTAGTGAATAACGTTTTGAAATTGAACATTACTTGCGTTCCAAAGGCAAACTAAAAAAACTCAATATTGACTTTGTGTTTAACACAGGAAACAGGTGAAAATACGGTTTCTGGTTAAACCGCCCATCTCAACCGTGTTTCCTTATCATAGACTGTAGCCCACATAAAAAATACGGGCCTTAAAGCAGCGCTATTTTGACCCTCGGCGCATCCAGTAGTTCCAACAGTGTGCAGTCACTTTAGCGCCAGACCGCACCGAGGAAGAACAGAGAGAAGCGGCTAAGACGCAGTTGGAAAAACGAGATCCCACGGGCCCAGAAGCAGGTCTTACGTGTAAAAACACCATCACTCCAGATTTCTGAAAGCCGCCATTTGCCACTTTTTTTCCTGGAAACTCCGGTGAGTAAAGTTTGTAACCTTTAGCAGAGAGCTAAAAGTGCAGCGTGATGCTAGCTTAAATGGGCGGGTTAAAACCTAATACTGTAGGTTAAAAGCAGTCGGAGGATGTTGTGAACTGTTCAACAGTATTTTGTTGTGTCCTGGTTTCAAACTAATCTCTGGAGGTACTTTTGGATGTGTAAGCACATGTAGTACCTTCAGAGGTATTTTATATATAGAGTATTTATGATTATACATGTTATACATGCCTTTTTCGTTCCGTCAACATTACGTTATCAGTTAACCTCTAGATAATCCATTACTGACATCTGTCAATGGATTCAGAATCGTCCAAGTCCGCATCACGATGCATCTAAAGATCAGTTATTTTCCACACCCCTAGTGGAGCCTGATGGCTGACGGCACAAATGAGCCTCCAAAGCTCTTTGAGGCTCGGGGCTGGATGAGTCTGTGGCTGAAGGAGCTCCTGAGCTGCCTCAGCTCAGCATAGAGAGGATGAGAGGGGTTGTCCATGATGGTTTTCAGCTTCCCTCTCATCCTCCTCTCAGTCACTGCCTCCACACTGTCCACTTCCATCCCCACCACCGAGCCGGCCTTCCTCACCAGCTCGCCCAGTTTGTTGGTGCACTTACCAAACATCAATCAACTGTTAATTAAACATATCAGATCTACAAGAGTAACAGAGAGTCAGTGAACTGACCTCAGAGTCTCCAGTCTGCAGTGTGGATCCTCCAGAAAACCACACAGCAGCTTCACTCCTGAATCTTGCAGCTCGTTTCCACTCAGCTCCAGCTCTCTCAGATGGGAGGGGTTGGACTTCAGAGCTGAGGCCAGAGAAGCACAGCTGATCTCTGACAAACTGCAGCCCCTCAATCTGAATAAAGAATAAATGATGGAGATAAAAATCCATTTCTAATCCAATCAGATGTGTTCAGGTTTTAAATGTGGAGCTCAACATTACTATGTCCTAATCAATGAGCTTTTCCCTAAAATGAGTAGAGGGACTTTGTCTTTGTGTTATTGTGGATCATCATAATGTCAGCCTTCTACAGACATCATCCAAATGTCAGCACAACATTCATACACCTATTCATGTCAACACAGATCAATAACATGCTGCTGATCTCAGGCCAGTCTGTGTGTGTGTGTGTGTGTGTGTGTGTGTGTGTGTGTGTTCTGAAGGATCAATATCAGTGATCAGACATTATTTGTGAAAACACATTGAAACCAACAGAAACAAAGAAATATAGCACTTTATAATAACTACACACTGTAAAGCATTAGTGAAGTATTAGTAAACACGGAATTCATCATTTATAAACCATTGACGAGGTTGCTGACGTACTGCGGTAAGCGTGTCGACTCATTTCCGTTGCTTGTGTGTTGGTACCGTGTTGTGCTGCTCTCGCTAAATAACAGTTACATTTGTTAGATTACAGCAGCCAACCGTCCGAAAAACACTTATTCTTTACAGTAATTTTGCCTAAGCACTCACACTTCGTTCCATCTTTTAGTGACTGCTGTTCAATCTCATAGTTGTTCTAAAGTTTTGGTAGCTGACGCTACAGTACTTTAGCTTAGCCGTTAGCGACTTTAGCTCCAGCAGCTAGCGATGGCTTCTCCTTCTCCCTCTCTCTCTCCTACTTTGTCCTGCTCGGTGTGTCAGATGTTCAGTTACTCCTCTGCCTCCTTTAGCGGTAATGGTACATGTAATAAGTGTAGTTTATTCATAGACATGGAGGCGAGGCTCAGTGATTTAGAAGTCCGGCTCCGTGCCTTGGTAGATCAGTCTTTAGCTACTGTAGCTAGCCAGTCCCCGGTAGTCGGTGCTGAACGGCCTGAGTTAGCCTCTGGTAGCCGTCCTCCGGCATCCCCTGTGCAGCCAGGAGGGGGGGGGCTGGGTGACTGTCTGAAGGAGGAATAGTCGTAAGCATTCAAAGTCCACGGGGCATCATCAACCTGTTCACGTTTCTAACAGATTTTCCCCACTCAGCGACACACCCGCTGAGAAACCAACTCTGATCATTGGCAGCTCCATTTTGAGAAACGTGAATTTAGCGAAGCCAGCGGCCATAGTTAAGTGCATCCCTGGGGCCAGAGCGGGCGACATTGAGTCTTATTTGAAACTGCTGGCTAAGGATAAACGTAAATACAGTAAGATTGTTATTCACGTCGGCGGTAATGACTCCCGGTTACGCCAATCGGAGGTCACTAAGATTAATGTTGAGTCGGTGTGTACATATGCAAAAACAATGTCGGACACCGTAGTTTTCTCTGGACCCCTGCCAAATCTGACCAGTGATGACATGTATAGCCGCATGTCGTCATTCCGCCGCTGGTTGTCGAGGTGGTGTCCAGCAAACGATGTGGGCTTTGTAGATCATTGGCAGACTTTCTGGGGAAGACCTGGTCTGATCCGGAGAGATGGCATCCATCCCACTTGGGAAGGAGCAGCTCTCATTTCTAGAAATCTGGCCAAGTTTATTAGTGGACCAAATCCATGACAACCCAGAGTTGAGACCAGGAGGCAGAGTCGCAGTCTAACACACTTCTCTGCCCTTCTTTTTCAGCAGTTACCCACCCAAAACCCTACGCAGAGTCGCAGTTTAACACACTTCTCTGCCCTTCTTTTTCAGTAGTTACCCACCCAAAACCCTACGCAGAGTCGCAGTCTAACACACTTCTCTGCTCCTCCATTTCAGGAGTTACTTAGTGAAATCCTATAGTGACGGTGTCTGCCCCCCCACCATCGAAATTATTTAAAAAGGTAAACAGAAGAGGAGCTGTGCATAAAAACCTCATAAAAATTAAAACCACAAGAGCAATAGTGCAAACGAATAGGAGAGTTAAATGTGGACTCTTAAACATCAGATCTCTCTCTTCTAAAGGTGTACTAGTAAATGAACTAATATCAGATTATGATATTGATTTATTTTGTCTTACTGAAACCTGGCTGGGTGATGGAGAATATGTTAGCCTAAATGAATCCACCCCTCCCAGTCATATTAATACTCACATTCCTCGAGGCACAGGCCGAGGAGGTGGAGTTGCAGCTATCTTCGACTCTAGCCTACTAATCAGCTCTAAACCTAAACCAAACTATAACTCATTTGAAAGCCTTGTTCTTAGTCTTTCACACCCAAGTTGGAAATCACTGCAACCAATTCTCTTCGTTATAGTGTACCGAGCACCTGGCCCGTACTCTGAATTCTTATCTACATTTGCAGAGTTTTTGTCAACTTTAGTCCTTAAAACAGACAAAGTTATTATTGTAGGGGATTTTAATATTCATGTGGATGTTGAGAATGACAGCTTCAGTACTGCGTTTATCTCTGTTAGATTCCATTGGCTTCTCTCAGTGTTCATGAACCGACTCACTGTTTTAACCACACCCTCGACCTTGTTTTGGTGTATGGCATTGAAATTGAACATTTAATAGTGTTCCCACAGAATCCCTCTTTGTCCGACCACTGTTTAATAACTTTTTCCCAAATCGATCATCTTGTTGATAGTGCTGCAGGCTCGCTGCGAATGACACTCGACTCTGTAGCCCCTCTAAAAAAGAAAATAATAAAACAAAGACGGTTAGCTCCATGGTATAATACTGAAACTCGCAAATTAAAGCAAATATCGCGGAAACTTGAGAGGAATTGGCGTTCCACCAAACTGGAAAATTCTCGTTTAATTTGGCAAGATAGTCTTAAAACTAATAGGAAGGCCCTCCGTAATGCCAGAGCAGCGTACTACTCGTTATTAATAGAAGAAAATAGGAACAACCCAAAGTTTCTTTTCAGCACTGTAGCCAGGCTGACAGAGAGTCACAGCTCTGTTGAGCCAAGTATTCCCATAGCTCTCAGTAGTTACGACTTCATGAGCTTCTTTAATGATAAAATTCTAGATATTAGACAACTTATCTCTAAACTCAGGAACCTTAGAAACAGCTGTAGAACCAGATACATGTTTAGACTGCTTTGCTTCCCTCAATCTTTACCAACTAACTTCAATAATTTCTTCATCTAAACCATCAACCTGCCTCTTAGACCCCATCCCGACTAGGCTGCTTAAAGATGTTTTACCCTTAGTCAGCACCTCTATACTAGATATGATCAATCTATCTTTATCAACAGGCTATGTACCACAGTACTTTAAAGCAGCTGTAATTAAACCTCTTCTGAAAAAGCCCAAACTTGATCCGGATGTTTTAGCCAACTATAGACCTATATCTAACCTTCCATTTCTCTCTAAGGTCCTGGAGAAAGCAGTTGCTAAACAGCTGTGTGACTTTCTACAGAGCAATAGTTTATTTGAGGATTTTCAGTCAGGATTTAGAGCTCATCATAGCACAGAGACAGCACTGGTGAAAATTACTAATGACGTCCTCATTGCATCAGACAAAGGACTTTTCTCTGTACTGGTTTTATTAGATCTTAGTGCTGCATTTGATACCATTGACCATCAGATCCTATTGCAGAGACTGGAATATTTCATTGGCATTAAAGGAACCGCTCTAAGCTGGTTTAGGTCTTATTTATCAGATCGATTTCAGTTTGTACATGTTAACGATGAGTCCTCCATGCACGCCAAAGTTAGTCATGGAGTTCCTCAAGGATCTGTCCTCAGACCAATCCTCTTCACTTTATATATGCTTCCTTTAGGCAATATTATCAGGAAATATTCCATAAGCTTTCATTGTTATGCAGATGATACTCAGTTATATCTATCGATCAAACCAGATGAAACTCATCAATTTTCTAATGTTAAACTCAGATAAAACTGAAGTTATTGTTCTGGGGCCTAAGCACCTCCGTGACGCATTATCAAAAGATATAGTTTCCCTTGATGGCATCGCCCTGGCCTCCAGCACCACTGTGAGGAATCTTGGCGTTATCTTTGATCAGGACATTTCGTTTAAGTCTCACATTAAGCAAATTTCAAGGAACGCCTTTTTTCACCTACGTAATATTGCGAAAATCAGGAACATCCTGTCTAAAAATGATGCAGAAAAACTAGTCCATGCATTTGTTACTTCTAGGCTGGATTACTGCAATTCCTTATTATCAGGCTGCTCGAAAAAGTCCATTAAGACTCTTCAGCTGATCCAGAATGCTGCAGCACCTGTTCTGACAGGAACCAGGAAAAGAGATCACATTTCTCCTGTTTTAGCTTCTTTGCATTGGCTTCCAGTAAAATCCAGAATAGAATTTAAAATCATTCTTCTTACCTACAAAGCTCTTAATGGTCAGGCACCATCTTATCTTAAAGAGCTCATAGTACCTTACTACCCACCAGAGCACTGCGCTCCCAGAATGCAGGGTTACTTGTGGTTCCTAGAGTCTCTAAAAGTAGACTAGGAGCCAGAGCGTTCAGCTATCAAGCTCCTCTCCTGTGGAACCAGGTTCCAGTTTGGGTTCAGGAGGCAGACACCATCTCCACATTTAAGAGTAGGCTTAAGACTTTCCTCTTTGATAAAGCTTATAGTTAGGGCTGGCTCAGGTAGTCCTGAACCATCCCTTAGTTATGCTGCTATAGGCCTAGACTGCCGGGGGATTTCCCATGATGCACTGAGCTCCTCTCTCCTCTACTTTCTCTCCCTCTGTATGCAACCTCATCCCATTATTGCATGTTACTAACACAACTTCTCCCCTTTCTGGTAGTCTTGTGCTTTCTCGTCCCTCTCCTCTCTCCTCCTATCACTTCCTGCAGGTGTTTCTGGCTCTGGAGCTGTGGAGTCTGGATCTGTGGTTGCGGGTCACCTGCTGCCCCCGTGTTCCTGCTCGACACCCTCTGCTGCAACGACTATTGTTACTAGTCCTATTGTTATTATTGTTATTATAATCATTAACATTACAATGGTTACCATTAACACTATTATAAATATCTGTACCATTTTTCATTTAGTCTATAGCAACATCACCTTCACTGTCTGTACCTCTGTGTGGATATTGTGTAGGCTGCCTCCCTCTCCTCTCTCTCTCCTTCCATCCCTCTCTTTTTCTCTCTGTTCCTCTCCTTCACCCCCAACCGGTCGAGGCAGATGGCCGCCCACCCTGAGTCATGGTTCTGCTCGAGGATTCTGCCTCTTAAAAGGAAGTTTTTCCTTGCCTCTGTCGCCTAGTGCTGCTCTTGGTGGGAATTGTTGGGCTTCTGTAAATAGCATCACAGAGTACGGTCTAGACCTGCTCTTTTATGAAAAGCGCTGTGAGATAACTGTTGTTGTGATTTGGTGCTATATAAATAAAATTGAAATGAATTGTTTTTATGTTAATACACATTAGTCAGTCATTTATAAACACAGTTCTACATGTTGTATTCTTTATTAATAAGCTCATCTATAATGTGTTTATTAATTGTATTTTCACACTTTATACATGATCGGTTCACTATTTATAAATGAAGTTTTTTTTTTTTTTATATACTTTCCTGAGAAAGAATATAAACAATCTCAGCGTAACTCAAATCTACCAGTGGCAAAGCCCAAAGGATGCTACTAAGGGGGCTTCACACCTGAAAGTCCGCACCAAGGTCCGAACCAAAGTTCATGTTTTGATACATTTTGATACATTCGGTTAGTTTTGGTTTGGTTTCACACTGCAATTCTGCGACCGCACTAAAGGACTTTACCTGACAGACCTGCGTCCTGTCATCATCGTCTACGTTGGCTGCGTCTCCCTGTACTTGACATTGATTGGTTTATTAAACAGTTCAGCGGGGAGCTTTGACTAGAATGAATGAATAAAAAATGTATATATGCATATTTGCCACTATATTGTTATGATTATAGCATTACTACCTGCAGCACCAACTATACTGAAGGCTAGTTCAAATTCGCAATTAAACGTCCTCGTTGTGCGAACATTATATTGTCGCCAACAGGACAGGAGGAGAAGACAGCAAACAATCTGCACCTCCGTTTGAGCAGAGACCAGAGCGATGGGTGGCAGTGTGCTTCTATTGTGGCCGTCTGTATCTAAAGATGAGCTGTCATGGGAGATTTATATTTGTGTCCTTATTTCAATGCATTTCTCCATGCATTTACTTGTTTCCAGTTTAAACGGCAACCGCCAAACTTCCTGCAAATAGTCTGAAAGTCCGAACCATCCACAAAATGCTTTCACACCAGAAACGAACCAAACCACGGTTCAGTTTGATCCGGACCGAGACTACCTCTTTTGGTCGGACCAAATTCCGTCTGTTTGGTCCGGACCGTGGTCCGGGGGAGGTTTCACACCTGCAATTTTGGTTCGGACCAAACTGAAAAGTCCGAAAGTCCGGACCAAACGAGGTAGGTGTGAAAGCCCCCAAAGACTACCTGAAAGATGCCCCAGCTAACGTTACTGGTGGCATGGAACAGCCTCACCGTTACAGTCCTGGGGTCTCATTTATAAAACCGTGCGTACGCACACTTGTAAGCAAGTTCCATTTATAAATCACATGACACTGACGTTCCTTTTGGTGAAGCTGAAGCTGTTTGGTGGGTAAAAAACGCACTTTAATGCAAAGCCTGTGCACCGGAGCAAAGGGGGCCCCGGAGCTCCGCCTCTTTATAACCGATCTGCAGGAAGGGGCCTCCCTCTGAGGTCCTCTGATTCTTGTGTGTTACAATATCATTTGTAATGCTTATATAGACAGTCCTCACTTTAGATGAGCTCACACAAAATACTTACCATTAGTAACCAGAATTAATCATAAATTGTAGAATTAAGTGTCATAAAACATCTATGAACACGCCCTATTAGACCATTTCTAAATAACTAAATGTCAGTATCAAAAAAAAAGACACTTACACTTACACTTTCCAAATGATCTTATGAACCATTAACAACTCATATATAAATGGTTTGTCATTAAAATAATACTTCATTTATAAATAGTGAACCGATCATGTATAAAGTATGAAAATACAATTATTAAGCACATTATAGATGAGCTTATTAATAAAGACTTACTAATGCGTATTATCGTAAGAACAATGGCTTGTAAATGATGAATTAAAAATGTACTAATACTTAACAACTGCTTCACTTTGTGCACCTTTCATCTGTGTGGAGATCAGTAAATTGGTGATATTGCAACAAAGACGATGCCTCTGTATCTGATTTACACGCAACATCAGGTACAACATTAGCCGCCTAACGCGTCATAACAAGCAGCTACGGGTCAACAACATTAGCACAGTATTAGGCTGGCTACAATGCTTTATAAATGATGAATTCCGTATTTACTAATACTTCACTAATGCTTTATAGTGTGTAGTTATTATAAAGTGCTACCGAAACATTTCTACTTCACCAAGTAAACTTGATCAGTTTCAAACAAATATTAGTTCAGAGGATCTTCTGTATCCAGATGTGACCGTTTCAGATAAGACATACCTGTGTTAATCCCTGTAGGGGAAAATCAGATTGGCACAGCAACACAGAGGAATGTAAAGGACACAATACAAATACAAGAAAAAGTAGAATCAGTAACATTCTACGTAGATGTGTAAATACACTCACCTAAAGGATTATTAGGAACACCATACTAATACTGTGTTTGACCCCCTTTCGCCTTCAGAACTGCCTTAATTCTACGTGGCATTGATTCAACAAGGTGCTGAAAGCATTCTTTAGAAATGTTGGCCCATATTGATGGATAGCATCTTGCAGTTGATGGAGATTTGTGGGATGCACATCCAGGGCACGAAGCTCCCGTTCCACCACATCCCAAAGATGCTCTATTGGGTTGAGATCTGGTGACTGTGGGGGCCATTTTAGTACAGTGAACTCATTGTCATGTTCAAGAAACCAATTTGAAATGATTGGAGCTTTGTGACACGGTGCATTATCCTGCTGGAAGTAGCCATCAGAGGATGGGTACATGGTGGCCATAAAGGGATGGACATGGTCAGAAACAATGCTCAGGTAGGCCGTGGCATTTAAACGATGCCCAATTGGCACTAAGGGGCCTAAAGTGTGCCAAGAAAACATCCCCCACACCATTACACCACCACCACCAGCCTGCACAGTGGTAACAAGGCATGATGGATCCATGTTCTCATTCTGTTTACGCCAAATTCTGACTCTACCATCTGAATGTCTCAACAGAAATCGAGACTCATCAGACCAGGCCACATTTTTCCAGTCTTCAACTGTCCAATTTTGGTGAGCTCTTGCAAATTGTAGCCTCTTTTTCCTATTTGTAGTGGAGATGAGTGGTACCCGGTGGGGTCTTCTGCTGTTGTAGCCCATCTGCCTCAAGGTTGTGCGTGTTGTGGCTTCACAAATGCTTTGCCGCATACCTCGGTTGTAACGAGTGGTTATTTCAGTCAAAGTTGCTCTTCTATCAGCTTGAATCAGTCGGCCCATTCTCCTCTGACCTCTAGCATCAACAAGGCATTTTCGCATACTGGATGTTTTTCCCTTTTCACACCATTCTTTGTAAACCCTAGAAATGGTTGTGCGTGAAAATCCCAGTAACTGAGCAGATTGTGAAATACTCAGACCGGCCCGTCTGGCACCAACAACCGTGCCACGCTCAAAATTGCTTAAATCGCCTTTCTTTCCCATTCTGACATTCAGTTTGGAGTTCAGGAGATTGTCTTGACCAGGACCACACCCCTAAATGCATTGAAGCAACTGCCATGTGATTGGTTGATTAGATAATTGCATTAATGAGAAATTGAACAGGTCTTCCTAATAATCCTTTAGGTGTTTGTTTCTCCTAACTTGATTATTGTGAACTTGTGTTGAGCACCATTGGCCTTGAGAAACGGCTTTTCGATATGTGGATGAATGACAACAAACGAACTTGAAGTAGCAGCAAAAAAGCGTCCTGCTCAGCTTCCAGACCGCAGTCTGAAGAGGAGATGTTAGCTAGCGCTAACCGCCTTCACTTTTCCAGCAGTTGGAAAACAGACAGACTTAAATTAACGGACACGCTGTGACCTGCAGCGTACATTTGAAACGTGGCGCTCATCTTTTCCTCCTCTGCTTTCAGCGTCACCTACTGCCGCCTGTCCTGTAGCTGTCCTATAAAGAATGAGGAGAGGACGCTAGCTAAGCGCTGCCGTGCTGCACAGTGTGCAGGTGAAAATCATTAACGTTAGTCTGATTTTATTGATCATGTCAAAGTTTAGTAGCAGCGCTCATTAAACAGCTGTCTGTCTGTGCTGAACAGGGAGAACCACACGTCTCCGTTGTGTTCACACCACAGACGGTCCGGAGCTGCACTTCCACATTTCTGAGTTCCGCCTTTTTCGTTCTGTCAACATTACGTTATCAGTTAACCTCTAGATAATCCATTATTGACATTTGTCAATGGATTCAGAATCGTCCAAGTCCGCATCGCGATGCATCTAAAGATCAGTTATTTTCCACACCCCTAGTGGAGCCTGATGGCTGACGGCACAAATGAGCCTCCAAAGCTCTTTGAGGCTCGGGGCTGGATGAGTCTGTGGCTGAAGGAGCTCCTGAGCTGCCTCAGCTCAGCATAGAGAGGATGAGCGGGGTTGTCCATGATGGTTTTCAGCTTCCCTCTCATCCTCCTCTCAGTCACTGCCTCTAATTACTGATACAGTAAGTGAAAATATGAACAAAAGGACACTTTATGCATGGAAGTTATGTCTGAACAGAAATTAGCTTCAATTGTTAATTAAACATATCAGATCTGGGTCAATGACGTATAAGGATTTTCAACAGTCACAGGAATGAGATATTTTAATTTTAATTTAATACAGTTATTGTTATTATTGGTCGCACCACATGATGAGTGGTCGCTCCAAATGACATGAACACTGCATATCATTAAAAATATATATTTAAGGAGATCAATAAACAAAAACTTCTAAACAAAAAATATATTTTACCAGATATCATTATTAGAATTTAAAAGAATTTTCAATCAAAATTTCATATAAAATCTTTGATGAAAATCTCATTAGAAACATTTACTTTAGTGCAGTACACATTCACAGCTTTGTTTTGAACAAACATAACTTGACATATATTTAATCTAATTTCATTAACTGCAGGTATGTTTTTCCTCATTTATTGGGTGTGTCAGAGGTGTTACCCAATCAGCAGCCACATTTAAAAGACAGTGAAGTCCAGTGGCTGGCGTACGCAACAGGATGTTCAAGGCACCACCATTTCTGTTGAAATAAATGCTTTGCTACATTTTGTTAGGGCTAAAGTTGGCTTCAAACTGAAAATAACTCTACATTTACTTGATTTCACAGGGGAATGGAACGCGGTTCTCCTGTGTGAAAGTCCTGGGTTTGACTCAGCCAACACGGCCAATAGAGGTCGTTAAAAACGTAAACATGGGTCGTAAAGCAGCACAATAAATCAAGTGAGGACGGGCTCCTACGCCAACATGTTCACAAAAAAAATGCTTTTACCTCCTAATAAATGGAAACACACAAGAGCAACATGTTGCTTCATATAGTTTTCATTTGAAATTTTCTTAAAGACGCAATATTTTTGGCTTGTTTTAGCAACTCCGCTTTTGCTGCAGGGTCAAAATTAACATACTGTCCATGGCGAGCAGTTTTTCTTTACTTGGGCGTGGCATCTGGTAAAACAGTTACAATTAATTAAATATTACAATAAAAGTACTTTGTATGTAAAAGTCATACGTTGAAAATAAAAGGACAAAAACTAAATTGCCAATCATGGAAACCACTTGATATTTTCTAATAGGGAGAATAGGCCACCTAAACAAAACAAGCTAGCTTCCTACAACAGGACTCCATGAAATTTATAATCAAAACAAATATTAGTAGAAATAACTTTATATTAATTGTTTTTCTGAGGTCATACTACATGTTATACAAAAGTGGCAACTACATACCAGCTGTTACAATTTTACATTTTTCCAGCTTTGAGAAAGAGTTAAAAACCTACTTGCTGTTTCAATGGGTCCTTGGCAAAATGGGTATATTATTCAACTTCCTGTCTTCTAATGGATTTCAACATAAAAGTCGTTTGTTGATGGTCGCACCACATGATATTTATAAAATGGACATCATCGGACAAAGTTTGCTTGTGTATTATTATGGAAATATAAATACAGATGCTTTGCGATTTTGAAGAGGACGACAAAACAATCTGCCAAATAGGGCAAAACACAATTTTAAATAGATTAAAAGTAATTTCAAAGTTTTAAAAACAGCAGTCATGGCCGGACGGTCGCACCACATGACATTTTGAGACTTCAATTATCAGAAAAATTAACAAACAGCTAATGTTTTTTTAAAGTTAATGGTAAATATATGGGAGAGGTCCTGTATTTATATGGTATGCTTTTATGCTTTCAACCTTTTTTTTGTGAAAAAAATCAAGTTGGACAGAAAATGTAGGCGTCACGTCATTGACCCATCTACAATAGTAACAGTAAAAACTGTTAATTAAACATATCAGATCTACAATAGTAACAGAGAGTCAGTGAACTGACCTCAGAGTCTCCAGTCTGCAGTGTGGATCCTCCAGAAAACCACACAGCAGCTTCACTCCTGAATCTTGCAGCTCGTTTCCACTCAGGTCCAGCTCTCTCAGATGGGAGGGGTTGGACTTCAGAGCTGAGGCCAGAGAAGCACAGCTGATCTCTGACAAACTGCAGAGACCCAATCTGAATAAAGAATAAATGATGTAACGTTAGAAACAATGTTCCTGCTTGAAATCATTCAGTGTTTAATAATCTGTTCAGAGCTGAAGAAGGTTTAGAATGTAGAAGTTTAGAAAATGGAAATATTTGTTATTGTCTGATAGTTGAAATAGAGATTATTTATTTATTCATTGTATTTATCTATTTTCTTATCATTTCTTTAAAAACATGATGTGGAATAGAAGCTGATAATCAGGAAGAGCGTTACGTCTGTTTGTGTTATTATTTCTAAGTCTGTGGATGAAACGTTAAGTCAGCTGTCAGATTGCCGGCTGATGATTGGTTCTGACGGATCCTTCTACTTGCAGACTGCATCAACACGGACTGTTCTTAAATAGCGTGTTAGCTTGCTGACACTGTTTGGAGTAAAGCAGCCGTCCTCCTGATCAGTCCTGAGCTCCATCAGAGAGTCCAAACATTTCAGACACTAAAAGTTGAAAGTTTCCTCTGCAGAGTTTCCTCTGTCTGACCTGTCAAGTTTTTAACTCCATTTATTTGTTTTGCTGCAGAAATGTCCCACGATATTAACTGTGACATCACTGCGAGCATGGAAACGTTTAAATGACTGACAGCAGCAAGGGATTCACTTTGTGTTGAAAAGTGAGAGAGAGAGAGAGAGAGAGAGAGAGAGAGAGAGAGAGAGAGAGAGAGAGAGAGAGAGAGAGAGAGAGAGAGAGAGAGAGAGAGAGAGAGAGAGACAGAGAGACAGAGAGAGAGAGACAGAGAGACAGAGAGAGAGAAAGAGAGAGACAGAGAGAGAGAGAGACAGAGAGACAGAGAGAGAGAAAGAGAGACAGAGAGACAGAGAGAGAGAGAGAGAGACAGAGAGACAGAGAGAGAGAGACAGAGAGACAGAGAGAGAGAGAGAGAGAGAGACAGAGAGACAGAGAGAGAGACAGAGACAGAGACAGAGAGAGAGACAGACAGAGACAGAGACAGAGAGACAGAGAGAGAGAGAGAGAAAGAGACAGAGAGACAGAGACAGAGAGAGAGAGAGAGACAGAGAGAGAGACAGAGACAGAGACAGAGAGACAGAGACAGAGAGAGAGAGAAAGAGACAGAGAGACAGAGACAGAGAGAGAGACAGAGACAGAGAGAGACAGAGAGAGAGAGAGAGAGAGAGACAGAGAGAGAGGTTTGACTTCTAACACCAACATTTCTTTACTATATGCACTGTACAAATAAACGTCCTATATCACATTAATAAAGACCTTTGCGTTTACATGTGTATCAGAAGTTTAGATCAGCACATCTCAGAACTTAACTGCCCCTCTGTCACAGAGCAGACGCCCCCCCACAACCCCAAACCAGCTCAAAAGTATCCAGGTCATGTGCAGCTCTGTAAAAACTGAAACCTAACAGCAGTCTGGACTGAACCATTTTCTCACAAACAAGAACCACATCAACATCTAACCCTTCCTCCACCTTCCGTCTCCGGGTCATATACACCGCCATCTTTGCCTGTCCTGAAACAAAGTTCAGTAGCTGACATCTGTTCTTCTTCCGGCGAGTGTCTCTAAAACCACAAATAAAAATCTGCTTCGGAAAAACTTCTCCACATCTACTGAAAATGTTTTCCAACAAATCTGTCAGACGAATGCACTCTGAGAAGCAGTGAAACACCGTCTCTGTCTCTCACTGCAGAAGGGACATTTGTCTTCTACAGCAGCGTTAATAACTACATGGCTACAACGCCATGAAGGATTCTCCACTGCAGCTCTGCATCTTTCTTTGTACAAAGACCTCCAGGCTGCTTTAAGGCCGGATCTAAGTCCAGGAAAACCCTCCACGGGTTCATTCAACATTCAAACCAGCAGTTTTATTTGCGCTGCTGCAGACTGTGCTGTCAGGCGCACAGAGCGCACTGAGACGCCGCGGCGTCACAAACAGATCTGCCTTATCACCTCGACTCACCCGGCACATCTTCACCACCTGCACATCTGGACTGTGTTTCATTAAAATGTCTGGAAATAAAGCAGGACGGGTACTTCTGGGTCTCCTGACCCCCCCCCCCCTCTCGTTTTTTGTATTTTTTATTAATGTCTTTCTTCAAAGGAAAAATGAACAACGGATCCCCGGTAAATCTGTGGCATCTTACGCCACTGGTAGCTGCGATGCCACTATTTGAGCTACCTGTCTCTCCCTTTTTTCCACACCAAACCTCCAGGTAACCTGAGCCGACCCCTCAGCCTTTCCCCCACCGTGACAGCCTCACTCTTCCCCCAGGTTACTTTAGCAGAAGATATGCAGCCAAACAGATTTACAGAGTTCACCAACATATCAACGTCTTTCCGTGTGTTAACCAGCACAATGACATCATCAGCGTACGCCGACAGTTTGGAAAACAAACGCCACTCAGATCGTTTCTAAGTTTAGAGGGCAGCCTTGTCTGACCCCCCTCTGAACACTGAAAGGAGCACTCAGACCCCCATTCATTTTTAGAACACTTGCAGTGTCACTATACAGAACCTGGATCTGGGCTATAAAGCCTGGGCTGAACCCAAAGGCAGCTAGAGTTTGCCACAGATCCTGGTGTTCAACCCGGTCAAAAGCCTTTTCCTGATCTATGGAAATCAGACCAGGGTCTACAGCCAATGAGCCAGAGACCTCCAAAACACCACGAACTAACTTCAGCAACAAGTAAAGCTGTCTGTCCATCAGGAAACTGTGAATCACAGAGTCGAGGCAGAGCAGCCGGGGGACATCAGAGAGAAAACTACAATATATTTTCTCCATAGTTCTAATATTTCTCCATCAAATATGATCCAGTTTCACAAAACTCAGTGAACAAAGTTGTGTTTGTGTTCAGTAATCAGTGGGGCCAGTTCCAGAAACACTCTGCTTCAGCAGCTTCATATTGAGAAATCTTTTCATTGGACGCTAAATTAATACATCAAGTGCAGAATGAGTCATCAACATTTTAAAATGCTTTTCCAAATGACAGACTTTTAAATATATTCAAGAATAGCTACAAAACAAGGGTTTTTGTCATGAATGGAACAGATACTGTTATAGTGGTGACATAGTGCAAAGCATATAAAAACATTGAAACATGGATTTTGGGAACGGGAGATTTTCTTATTCTGTGTTTCTGTAAAAATAGCAGAAAATGCATCTTTGATACTCTCTTGTCTTCAGTTGCCTGTTTGGTATTGAAATAATCCAAAAGTAACTAAAAGTAATCAGATTACATGTTTAAACAAGTAATTGTATTGTATTACATGTTTAAAGTAACCCTCCCAGCCCTGAGTGTTGTCTTTAAGGAGCATGAAAACCTGCCTCCGCTGACACACAACATGTAGCTATGCAGTGGAAAAAAGGTCAGCCTTGACTGATGCTCTGTCGTCTTTTATTGAACTTCCTTGCAGTGAGCAACGTACAGACCAACGGAAGAGCTGAACAGAAATTTACAGACAGAAAATAAGACAATGCATTAGCTTAACACATAACCGGAAAGTTAGCAATTTGCACTAAATACACTCAAATGTACTCAGACACAAACTATAGCAGTAAACATACCTTGTAGCCGCTCTGGACTGGTGCTAAAGTACCTTTATCTTTTGAACACTTGTCCTTTTCTTTTTCTCTCTAGGTGTCGTTACCGATTCACTACTATTTTCCCTCTTGTTAATTTCCCTTTCTTCCATGTGTATAGTGTCCTTTCAAAATAAACTTCCGGTTAAACAGGAAACATGAAATAAAGACAGAGCATCACAGGAAACATTTAAACCTTGTTCTTCGTCATTTACACAACATGTTTGAGCAAAGAGGATTTGCAGCCCAAGGAAACCATTTTGATCGGGGAGACTTTTGACTTCTTTTTTTATGTCACATTAAAAAACAGGCTCCTTTTCTATCATAATAAATCCTCAACCAGGATCACTAGACACACACACACAATAACAAGTTAAACGTTAAGAAGCAGTGAACCATCCTCCTCTAGTGAACATATAACATGTCTGATCCCCCACAGAGCCCTGAAAGGATCCACATTACTAGTCAGTGTGTAGAAAGCGTGCTCTACTCTCAGATGAGCTGCAACCAGACCTTTCAGGTTCCGCACCACAGCCGTCCAGCCCTGACCCAACATCTGACTCTTCCTGGTCTTCCAAACTTCTAGCTCAGCTGTCCCAAATAAAAAATTGATTAAAGCCAACATCAGTTTTTTCCTTACTGTATATTTTGGTCCAAAGACAAACAGAGAGGACAGAGAAATCCTCTCCCAAAGCTTCCACCCATTCCTTCAGCACTCTAAAAAGACCACCTAGCCGAGGACAACCCACCACTAAGTGCTCTAATGTTTCCCTCTGAGTGCAGAATGGACAGCCCTCCCCAGTGCCTGGATCCAGGTGAGCTCTGTGTCTGTTCGTAGCCATTGCTCCAAGTATCATCCTTTTCTCAACAGGGGGTTTATACAGGACCCTCCACCCGCCTTTAGGGGTAACGTCTGAAGCAAACACCTCACACCATCTCCACTCCTTGACTCCGGCCAGAGAGCGAAGGTTCAGCACCTTCACACAGCTGTAGTACAGCTGCTTCTTCCCACAGGAGCTGAATCTACCCAGCACTGGTGTTTTCATGGAGAGAAGAAGTCTCCTCTCGTCACTCCTCAGCAGCAGGACAGACGCTCAGAGAGGGAAAAATGTACACTGCCAGACTTCCTCCACACTGGGGTCGTGTGGGCGTCAGTGTCTGCCAGGCATCAATCACCCAGCTGTAGAAAGGTGTGAGTCCTGTCAGGTCAACTTCAGATGGTCTCAGCAGAAATAACCGTTTATCCAGTGGTGGTGGCACCAGCACGATGAACTTGTGCCACAGAGATGATGCGACCAGATTATTCACCATCAGAGCTCTTCCCCTATAGGACAGGTGAGGTAGCAACCATTTCCATTTAGACAACCTGGCTTCTACCTTTTCCAGCACTCCCTCCCAGTTCTGCCTCTGAAAATCCTCACTCCCTAGAAAACTCGTAGGCTTTTTATACCCCTTTTTCCACCTAAGGTTCCCAGGAAGACCAGGAGTGCTCCCCACGCACCACTCCCCCACTAAACAAGCCTCACTTTTTCCCCAGTTCACCTAGGCAGAGAAAGCTTTTCCAGACAAGGCCAAACTTTCTTATAACTCTTGAATGTCTCCCTGATTGCAAATAAATACATTTGCATCATCAGCATATGCTGACACAACAACAGGGGCGTCTGAGACAGCTCAGGCAGGGAAAGACCCCCCAGTCTGCTCCTCAACCTGCAGAGGAGAGGCTCAATAGCAAAGCTGTAAAGCTGGCCTGAGATGGGGCAGCCTTGCTTGATCCCTAACTGGTACAGGAACACTCAACCCACCTCCCACCTTCACCACACAACAAGCATCACGGTACAGCAGCTTTGCCCAAGACAGAAAACCCTCCCCAACACCAAAAGCCTATAAGGTAGAAAAAAGGAACTCCACACGGTCGAAAGCCTTCTCCTCAATAGATATGATACCAACATTGATGTTATATACTATATACTGCAAATATCAAAAACATCTCTCATTAAAATCAAACATAGACCTGTCCGGTACACAGTACGATTGATCTGCACCAATTAAAAAGTAAATAACAGTTTTCAATAAAGTAAAAATATAGTTTTTATAAATTTATGAGAATTGATACCCAATTATGAAGATTCATAAAATCAAAATTTATTCCTCGTTTCAGGGCACCACCGGAGTTGTTATAATCCTAGAGTCTCCGGACCTCTAGGTAGTTTTAATAATTATACAATTATTACTAGTGATCATTTAGTTAATAATCACTCAATTATCTTAAATCAGTCAGTCAGTCTCATATCTAAAGGGTCAATTCTCTTGGCAGGAACTATAAATAGGCAACACACACAGCTCTTGATTATATTACAGTGAATTTATTCTCTAACTAAGGTGATAAAAGATGGTTGGATACAGGGAACATAAACATTTGCTGAACAATGAGCCTGGAGGTTCGATTGTGGGAAGCATTTGACTCATACGGCATAGAAGAGCTAATGAAAGTAAACTAATGTGATTTTAGGAGTTAAAATGGACATCTGATCACAGAACATGTGTTCAGTCTTACTGCTTGTCGACAGCCTGCTTTTGGCCTGTTGCACGGGTCCCACGCTAGCTGCCCGATCCTGGCTTTTTGCAAGGGATTCTCCGTGTCTGATTGAAAACGCCTCCTCCGTCTGGCAATTCGGCTGTTTTCAGGTTTCCTTCGTTGTAGCTGGCGAGACCACGTGGCTTGGTCTGACCTCGGTGAAGTTGGCTCGACGAAAAAGGCTTAAAATGGAACTTGGTCGTTCCTGAATTAGTCCAGTGTAACTTAACGGACTGATAACTTTAACAAACAAAAGAAATAAAGAAATTAAAAACAAACTGAAGGGCAGATCGACCGGCGAGGCACGCCGAACGCGTGCCGAAGCGTCCAGCGAGCCGAGCAGAGTGGAAGAGAAGAGAGCGCGAGAGTTCGCGTGTCGCTCTTTTGTTGCCTGGGCCGTGGTTCCCCAGGGGGCGTCTCAGGTTTCCCAAGAGACTGCCTCTCTAAACTTAATGTCTAAAAAGAAATCTATTTGCACGTATTATAATCAAACATTTTCCACAATCAAACGGTTGTACTGTTCTAAGCATTTGGTAACAGGAAACAATTGTCACATTATTGGTCAGGATTTTTATACATTTAACGGCATTTCTGACGAGGGCATGTAATACTTATTTCGTCCACTTGGGGGAGCTCAGGTTACATGAGCTTGGATTACATTAGATGAAGAAGTGTCTTGCTGAAAATAAAAACACTGCACAAGTAACTTTCTTTTCAGCACTAATATCAACAACAGATTTTGTGAGATTTGGCGCTATATAAATAAAATTGAATTGAACAGATAACAACAACAGTTAACATAACTACTCAAATAGAGGCAAACGTAATCAGGTAACTAAAGATTTAATTAAGTTTAATTAAATGCTTTGAGTCTTTGGAGACTGCAGTCCTTTGTCATCCAAAGTTCAGTGTAACTCTGGACCATGTCACACTTGGGTGAGACAGGGGTTTTGCTTTTTGATGTGGCAATAAAACAAAGAATAAGGTCAGTTGCCACGGAAACGTGTGTGGGGGGCCAGTTTTGATAGGCTGTTCAGGGAGATGCCAATGGCTGGTTCATGTCCCTTTGTCAGTTTAACAGTCAGGCCCCGCGTTATCAGCTTCGGAATAAAAAAGGTGCCAGTTTTATGGTCGGGATAGCACTAGAAAGCAACTTTGACCCCTCCCCCTTTTTCTCTGGGGAGGAGAAAGGAATTTAGAGTAGCTCCAAATTTATTCAATATAAAATGCACAAATCCACACCGTTGTTCACTACACAATCTATTTGATAAGACCTTGGAGAGAATCTTATAGTCCGTGCATAAAAGAGCTACTGGTCTCCAGTTCTTTAAAAGGGCTAAATCTCCCTTCTTAGGCAGAAGAGACAGAACTGCACGCCTGCAGGATGCTGGAAGTGTCTCTTTTATAAAACACTCTTTAAAAACGTCCAGAAGGTCCTGTCCCATGATGGTCCAGAATTGTTTTAAAAAGCCTGATGGTAGACCCTCTATTCCTGGAGCCTTGCCAGACGCCATCTGAGACACAGCAGCAGTCAGTTCATCAAGAGTTATGTCCAAACCCAGAGTTCCTCCTGATCTGCTGGACCCAGCTGAGGAAGCCCCTGATGAAGCTCCGCAGCAGAGTCCACATCACAGCCGTCTGCCCTGAACAAGTCTGTATAAAAGTCCACTGCATGCTTCCTCATCTCCGTTGGGTCTGTGGTCACCTTCCCATCAGGGAGGCGGAGACACACCATCTGTTTTTTTGAAGCAACTTCTCCAAGTTAAAGAAGAAAGTGGTTGGTGCATCTATGTCCTGTAGTCTGGTGAAGTGTCCTCGGACTAAAGCCCCTTTGGCTCTCTCCTGCAGGAAGGAGTTAAGCTCCTGTTTTTTAGATCGTAAAGATCATTATTTTGCTGATCTGTTCGTAAGGCATTTTCCAAGTCTCTTATCTGGCCCTCTAACTCCTGCACAGCTCTCTTGATGTTTGTTGTGGCACTGACTCTGTATTCCTGACAAAACACCCTCATTTGAGCTTTTCCTACCTCCCACCACTGAGCCAGGGAAAGAAAATCATCTTTCTGAGATCTCCAGTAAGCCCAAAACAATTTGAAATTAAGATCTTGTAATAATTTAACATTAAAACGCCAAGTGAATTTTGGTTTTCCAGTGGGAGAAAGAATCAGCTCCATTAAGACTAAATGATGGTCTGTAAAAACTACTGGGATGATCTGACAGTTAAAAACTCTGGCAGTAAAAGGACCAGGTACATAAAACCTGTCTAGTCTAGATGATATTTTGATCCAAGTGTACTGCCTATCTGAAGGGTGTTTCATCCTCCACACATCAACCAATTCAGTTTTTCTTAATACATGAGACAGAACAGAGGAAGACTGAATATGTGGCTCCTCTCCAGTCCTATCTAAAGTAAAGTAACCACCCGATACAATAAACTCTCCTGTACCATTATTATTTAGTCCTCCTTTATTATTTTAAAAATCTTCCCGCTCAGAGCCTTGGTTTGGTGCATATACATTAATAAAAATGAGGCTGAAGCCCTCTACTTCAGCTCTCACCATAAGGACTCTGCCCTTCACCACCTCTGTGCTCAATGTAACATTTACATTTAACTTAGAGGAAAACAAAATGGCGACTCCTGCACTTAGATTTGTCCCATGGCTAAAGACCTGCTGGCCCTCCCCACCATAAGCCCCAATCTATTTCATTTGTGCTATCACAGTGCGTTTCCTGTAAGAAAACTACATCTAGTCTTTTCTGTGAGATTACTTCTGTTATTAAAGCTCTCTTTTTTCCATCTCTACCCCCATTTATGTTTAATGAGGCCACGCTTAGACCCTGCATGTAAGGAGAAGAGAGACAGGCCAGCCGGGAAAACCAGCAGAGATGAAACACCCAGTGTTGTATGATCATGGTACTTTGATTTGAAAGTTTCATTTTCTTTGACATTTTATTCTTTGTTGTTTTAAGAGTTTTTCTTAGACCTGTGACGAGCTTCTTGAGATGATAACGTTTCTTGCTGTCCAGTAAATCGAGCCCAACAACTCTCTGCAGTGTGGTGACCGACTGAATAAATTTATCCACATTAGGAAAATATTCTTTGACAGGGAGGGGGGAGAGAGAGAGACACAAAGACAGAGAGAGAGGGCGGAGATTTTTATTTTTAAGAGGAACTTTATTCCATTAAATCAAAACGTTATTTACAGAACAAAAGCTTACTACATAGTTTTAAAAAAATAGAAACAATCAACAGCCCAATAAATACTTGCATATATCCCACACAAAATAAACCAACAAAATTACATCAAGTCTTCAGAAAAGACGAGCTGTTCACCTTCGACAGAACACAACACATCACCATGAGCCAAAATCACACAGAACTGATCAACATCCTTCATCTCTCTGTAATAATTAAAATCAATCCTGATTCTGGCTTTTACCATCCGAGTGAACAGCAGCGTCACGTCCACGTCCACAGAGTCGTCCACCTTCCTCTTCCTGCTCACATACACCGCCATCTTTGATTGGCCCAAAATAAAGTTCAGCAGCTGGCATTTATGTTCAGCAGCCTTACAGTAGTTGAACCTCAGGACAAACACTTGTGTGGAGAAAACCTCCCCTACTTACTGAAAAGTTTCCCCAGCAACAAAAACAAGGGCGGCAGGCGCACTCATTCACAAAAACAATGAAACACAGTTTCTTGAACAGGACAAAAAGGAAAGACGTCGCTCGCACCGGGACTGATGACAGACAGAAACGCGCTGACCGCCACGATCCCATGCAGCACTCTCCACTGCAGGTCAGCCACCCTCTTCGTCAGAGGAGGTTTGTACAGACTCCTCCACACAGGTCGGACACCGACCGCCAAACCCAGACGTCCACGCCACGGTGTGTCCACTCGACCGTGGAGTTTTCCCTTGTTCAAACACACCACCATCAGTCTATATAAGGCGTTCCCTTTTGCCTCATCCGAGTTTAAAAAGCAGCGTGGTACATCTAAAAAAATTGTTCTCCAGATTGGGACTGACACATAATCCAGGAAAGGAATCGTCCGATTGAGGTTTAATCAGTCCGACAGTAAACTCCTCCAACCTGATTCATGTCCCGACAGTTTATGTGTCCAGTGCTCCAGCAGTCTAGCGACGGTTCTGACCGACCTCACACCCAGAACAGCTGCCAAAGCAACGGCATCCTTCAGCTTCGGCCCAGCGACATCCACCACATCCCCCAGCATGAGCACTCGTGCCCGACAGAACCGCTCCGTCTCGGCCGACCCGGCCCAGGAGGGTTGGTCTAAACGTTCCCCGTGCACCACCGACTCCTCCAGCAGCCAGTGTAAGGAGTCACCGAGCACCCGTCTCTTCTTGATCAACAATTTCCATACTGTGAACACTCCACGATAAAAAGGAGGCAAAGACTGGAAACTCAGCTTCCTTACATCCATCAGGAACAGTTTTAATCCACAGCGATGGAAGTTCTGCAGGACCCAACGTGCCAGAGGTCTCCAGACCTGGGCTAAACAGCAGTCTCTGGATGAACTGCAGTCGGAAAGCAGCGCCCCTGCTGGCCAAGTGAACGAGTCCTTGTCCTCCCTGGTCTTTGGGTAGAAACAAAACGGACTGGGGAATCCAGTGCAACTTATCAAAAAATTAACCAAAATTATTAAAAAATTAACCAAAACAGACTGGATCTTAGAAAGTAAATCAGAAGGGGGATCCACACAAGTCAGTTTCTGCCACAGAAAGGGGGACACCAGATTATTAATGATAAGCGTCCTCCCTCTGTGGGACATGCTCGGTAAGAGCCACTTCCACTTCTTTAATCGCCCTTCAACCTTTTCCAGCATGTTATCCCAGTTCTTTGACATCACCCGCTCCTCACCCAGAAACAAACCCAAATACTTTAACCCTCCTGTCTTCCAGGCTAGCCCTCCTGGCAGAACCAGATTATACTGCAACACATTTCCCACCACCACAGCTTCACTTTTTCCCCAGTTAACTTTAGCAGAAGATATGCGATGAAAAATACCCACACTGTCCACCAAAACATCGATATCCCTTTGTGCGTTTAAAACCACCATTACATCATCTGCATATGCTGACAGTTTAACAGCTGAATCACACCCAGGAAAACACCCCCCAGAAAGTTCCTGTCTGAGTCTATTTAGCAGAGGCTCTATAGCGAGGGAATAAAGCATCCCCGACAGAGAGCAGCCCTTCCGTACCCCTCTCCGCACATTAAAAGGCACCCCCAAACCACCATTCACCTTTAATATGCTCACAATGTCACGGTACAGAACCTGGATCATAGCTATAAAACCTGGGCTGAAACCAAAAGTGCGAAGTGTCACTGATGTTCAACCCAGTCAAAAGCAAAACATGCCAAACTAGAGTAATGTTATCACTCATTAAACTGCCGGGCACACAGTAAGTCTGGTCGACATGAACCACTTCACTCATCACCTCCACACAGCAGAGACACCGGCCTCCAGTTCTTTAAATCCTGCAGGTCTCCTTTCTTCGGCAGCAAAGTAACGACAGCCCTTCTGCAGAAACCCTCTGCTCAAACTGTCCTGAAACACCTCCAGCAGATCTTCACCAACCACAGGCCAGAAGGCTTTATAAAAGTCCACAGGGAGCCCATTGATGCCTGGAGCCTTACCGTTCCCGAGACTCGTCAGAGCAACGTACAACTCGTTCAGCACAGTATTGTTGTCTGCTCCCACCTGAGGAAGCCCATCATAGAAAGAAGCAGCGGACTCTGCATCTTCCACAAACTCCTCTCTGAACATTTCTTTGTAGAACGAGGTGGCGTACCTCCTGATCGTAGCGCCATCTTCAGAGCGCAGAGAGTGGAGGATCTTTCTTTGACCGTTCTTGCGCTCTAAACCAAAGAAAAACTGTGATGGTGCGTCCATCTGGGAAGCGATCATGAAGCGTGAGCGGACCAGAGCTCCATGCGCTGTGATGCCCAACGGGTTGGCTAAAGCAGCCTTTTTGACTTTAAGAGCTTCAACATGCCCTTGATTTCCTGTGGAATCCACCAACGTCTGTAATTCCACTACTTCAATCTCTAGGTCCTGAAGACCCCTGGTAATGTGCTTGGTGACATTCATGTATATTGCTGACAAAAAAGCTTCACCTGAACCTTTCCAATATCCCACCACTGCTGCAACGATGGGAAACTGGACTTAGTGCTCCCGTGAATACCCCACACACACTCAAACGCCTTTTTAAAAGAGATGTTATTTAAAAGTCCAGTATTAAAGTGCCAATACGCGCTGTGCAATTTTACATTCTCAATATAAACAATTGACTGGACAAGACAATGGTCAGAAAAGCCCGCAGGAGTAATGAGACACTGTTGTGCCAAAATGGTGTTTAAAACAATAAAAGCGATCAAGCCTGGCTAAAGACAACAAGTTATCTCTGGAGTGACTCCAGGTGGGATTTTCAGTGCAGTTAAAATCACCGCCCAGCCACAAAAAGTCCTCCGTGCAGTCATGAAGCAGATCACTCAAAACATCTAAAAACCTCATCCTGTCACCGGCCAGAACGGGAACATTTACAAAGACCAGTTTAGTGTGTTCATACTGAACCTTTATCTTTAAAATATGCCCACTCATTACCTCCTCCACTTCAAAGGAGCAGGTACGAAACCCCTTTGAGAAGAGCACCCCCACCCCCCCACTGTTAGAGGCCTTATGGCCGAGGATGACTTCTCCAGGCCACTGCTTCTTCCACTCACTCTCATTCACCACGTCACTGTGAGTCTCCTGCACAAACATCACATCCAGGTTCTTTAACTCCACGAGTCTAAAGAGAGAGAAGCTCTTTTTATATCGCTTCTCGCACCGTTAATGTTTAAAGAACCAATTTTTAAATTAGACATAAAGGAGGAAAAAACTGACAGAACAACAAATACGACCTCATGGAGAAACATGGTGGACTCAGTCATCATCATCTACGAGCTGAGCTTTGACTCTTGTCACTATTTTCTTTAGACGGAAAACCTCCTGGTCAGTGAAGGCCTCGCTGTCTTTCCTCAGACATGCTACAGACCTCACAAACCCTCTGAGGTCAGGGAAGAACTGCTCCGTCTTCACGGCCCTGAGGCCCTTAGTGTCCTGCAGGAACTTCTTAATCTTTCCTAGAGAATACTTTTTCACCGCTTCAACCTGGGAAGCAGTCCACTCACATTCCTCACATCCTCATCATCATCAGACAGATCCTCTGGCAGTTTCTTAACCTTAGCATCACTCTGTTCTTTATTAGCACTATTTTTCCTTTTGCTGGTCCTCTTAGTCGGAACCAGCTCGTCAGCCATACTGTCAGCCAGAACATCCTCAGCCGCCTTGTTAACGTTCTCACTGTAACTAGCTCTACTGGCCTTCGCTTCCCTTTTCTCTGCCTGCACACGATCAGCTTCCTCATTGGCCTGAGTGTTTTTGCAATCATCAGTTTTATCTGCACTATTATTCTGTACAACAGAACTCTCCGTTACCTGCAGATCTGCCTCTGTCACCTGTGCAGAGTCTACAGACGCACCCGGTGAGTCAGATTCAGCAGCAGGAGACACAACAGCAGAGTTCACGCCACCCTGAAGCGCCACCACGGCCCGGTCCGCCGAAACCGCTCGGCCGATCCATTTCTCTACAGCGGGACATGAACGGACTAAATGACACTCATCATCGCACACCAAACACTTCATGGTGTCAGATGTGGCAAAGACAACATAATTAAAGCCTTCAACTTTAAAA
>NW_024040040.1:55288306-55320825 GCF_014851395.1 Micropterus salmoides | reverse complement strand
AATATAAATAAATAAATAATAAATTAAAACAATACAATCAATACATATTGCAGCCCTTACATTACATCTTTAAAACCAACATTTCATCCTCCCCAACCTCACACAAAAACCTCCCCACTGACCATATTGCAGAAAAATCCATAATATTATTGACTAATTTGAAATAACCAAACTCAATTTTAATGCGAGCAGCCACCATCCCCTTCAGAACTCTCTCTGCATCAACTCAACCAGTTGATCCAAATTGCCATCTTGGCTGTTCCCACAAGGTAATTTAACAAAACCACTTTTCTTCTATCCCTGACTCTGTACTTTGGACCACTAATAAAAACTTGATAGGAAAATTCCTCACCCATGCTTTCAAAACAAACCTCTAAAAAGTTAAAAAGATCTCTTAACCTTTCACACTGGATAAACAAGTGATCAACCGTTTCCTCCGTTCCATAAAAAGGACATTCCCTCCCTACTTCTGGATTCAAGTGCGCCACGTGTCTGTTCGTAGCTATTATACCATACATCAGTCTCCACTGGAAATCTGCTGTACGTTTCTCAATAGGAGGTTTGTACAGAGATCTCCAGCATCCTCTGAAGCCTGGCCCAAACACTTCTGTCCACCTCCATGTTTTAACTCTTTGATGAGACACTTTAACACACACAGTGTAAAGTGCCTTTTTGCTAATGTCTTGAAATAATCTCAACTCTGGAGTTGGAAAAAAAAAGAATCTTCATCATCCGGCCTTTCCTGTGCAGCAGAGACCCGTATTGCTGCAAAGCTGCAGCTCCATCCCTGCGAAGGCGCTCGTAATGCTTCTCTGCAGGCTCCAGGCAGCGCTGAGCGCACTTCATCCAACATCTGATCCAAGAGACGTAAAGAACGTATTCCTGTCTTGTGTTGAATTGAAACTGCTGTCCTCCACCCATTGTCATCCCTTAGATGTTCGATCTTCGTACATCCCGCTCTGATCAGACAGTTCCTCACACTGCTTGAAGACAAAATGTTTGTTTGTATCAAAGAGTTATGAAACAGGGGTTCTCCCATAATCCAGTCCTGCGGTCGCAAAATCTCTCTGGTCACAGAAAATGTCCTGTTCCACACTTTTAGCATGGACTGGTAGAATGAAGTCAAATGGTTAAAATCCAGTTCATTAACTTTCAGTAAAAACAGCTGCTTGTCATCTCCCAGATTCGATGTTCTTCTCAACAGAGCGCACGCCACATCTGTCCACCCCACGTCCTCCTCATACAGCAGTCTCTGCGCTGCCTGTAATCGAAAGGTGCCGATCCTGCTCCTTATGTCAATCAGACCTTGTCCCCCCTCTTGAGTTGGAAGATACAGAGCTGACACAGGAATCCAGTGCTGTCCTGACCAAAAGAACTCCACCAGCTTTCTCTGGATACTTTTAACAATATCATCTGGTGGCTCTAAAACGTTAAGTCTGTGCCATAACGTGGAGGCGGCCAGGTTATTTGTAACCAAAACTCTACCCCTGTAGGATAGCTCTGGTAATAGCCATTTCCATTTAGACAACTTAACAGACACCTTCTCCAGCAAACCCTCCCAGTTCTTTTTTCTATAGTTTTCTACTCCTAAAAACACTTCGAGATTTTTATACCTTCCCTTCCCCAATGCAAACCCCCTGGAAGTGGAGGTGGCCCACTATTTTCCCACTGGCCCACAATAAAACCATTACTTTCCCCCAATTGACTTTAGCTGAAGACGCTTTCTCGTAAACATGCAAACTCTCACATAATATTTGCATATCTTCTTTCTCAGTAACACAAATAGTTACATCATCAGCATAAGCCGACACAGAACATCTCGACTCCCTTGGATCACCTGGAACCATAAAACCCTTCAATCCATTTCTTAATTTGCATAACGGGGGGTCGATTGCTAGGCTGTAGAGTTGCCCTGAGAGAGGACACCCCTGTCGAATACCCCTTTTCACCGGCAATGGATAAGTCAAACCATTTCCCATCTTAAGCATTACTGAAGCCCCTTTATACAACAATTGGATCCATGAAATAAAACATTTCCCAAACCCAAATGATTCCAAAACTTTAAAAATGTTCTCATGACCCACCCGATCAAAAGCTTTCTCCTGATCAATGGACAAAAATCCAACGTTACAATTTTCATTAATAGACACATCAATAACATCTCTTATTAAAAACAGATTGTCCATGATTGTACAACCCGGAATACAAGAAGTTTGCTTTTTGGTGAAAGAGAGATCACAGCCCTCTGACAGCTAGTTGGTAACAATCCCTTTTCAAAACATTCGCAACAAACTTCACAAAAATCTTCACCTAAAACAGTCCAAAAAGTTTTATAAAACTCAGCAGGCAAACCATCTATTCCTGGCGCACGCCCTGTGGAGAGTTGGTGAACTGCATCTGAAAGTTCATTAAGGCTGATCATCGTGTCGAGCTCTTTCTTATCCCCAGGTTGCAACTTTGGAAGTCCTTGTAATAATTGTGCCATGTTCTCAGAGTCACAGTCAATATGTCCATACAAATCAGCATAAAAATCCATTGCCATTTTCCTCATCTCTGTCGGATTTGATGTTAAAGTTCCATTTTCCTTGCGCAGGTAAAGTATGCGCTAAAGTGGGAGACTCAATGTCCTTGATAGAAGAAATTCTTGCTCGAATTAAAACGCCCTTTGCTCTTTCCTCCTTAAATCATTGGATACACCCAAAACATTTACATGATCCATCACATTTTCCATACCAATAATTTCTTTCTCCAACTGCTCAATTTTCTTTTTAACACACACAGTAGTATTGTAGGAAAGATTGACAAAAAACCTTTATCTGTGTTTTCCCCACCTCCCACCATTGTGTTACATTTTCAAAACTACCTTTATTCAACTTCCACAATTTCCAAAAATCACCAAACTTTTCACTAAAAGACCTATCCTGCAACAATTTAGCATTGAAATGCCAGTGAAACCTTGGGCGTGCTAAAGTAGTAATGTTAAAATCTATGGTTGCAATATGATGATCTGAAAAACCGTTAGGGAAAATGTTAGATACTCTATTCACACTTGTTTTACTTATATATATGCTATCTAATCTTGCTCCAGTTACATTAGAGTCTAGTATTTTAACCCATGTATACTGTGTAATTCTCTTATTCATATTCCTCCACACATCCACCAACTCAAACTCTTTAATAATATTCTGAAGAGCATTACTAGACGGTGAATGAGACTCCTCTCTGTTGCTGTCCAAAAGAAAATTCGTGGTGCAAGAATCATTATCACATTTTCTTAATGCACTCTGCAACTTCCTAAACACTTCCACACGATCTGAGCCATTGTTTGGAGCATAAACATTTATGAAAATAACTTTTAAGTCATTTATTTCTCCAGCAACCATTAAAACTCTACCCTTTTCCATTTCTTCAGTTGACAAAATTTTCAAATTCAAATTTTTTGAAAAAAGAATAGCTACTCCAGCACTCAAATTTGAGCCGTGACTGAAGACGCTCTCCCCCTCCCACCATCTAGACCACTCTACTTCATTACTACAGTCTGTATGTGTTTCTTGCAAAAAAGAAACATTTACATTCTTAATATTAATTAATTAATTCTGCCACCATTGCTCTCTTGCTCCCGTCTCTCCCTCCGTTAATATTTAAAGAAGCGACCCTTATCATCTCCATAGAAAATATAAAGAGATAGAAAAGAGTGACAGAAAGAAACAAAGAGTGTAGTAAAATCATCCTGAGTGATATGTAATCCATTAATTCAATTATTTGAGTTTACGTTTTATAGGGGTTTTATCCCTTCGCAGTTTTGCAAGAAACTTCTTTAAATGAAATCTCTTTCTCTGACTGAGTTCATCTTTTCCAACCTTCCTCTGCCAATAACGAACAGAAGTCTCAAACCTCTTCAGATCAGAAAAATAATTCCGTACATCTACAGATTTTCCAAAGGTTTCATCCAGGAATTTATTGATTTCATCTAGTGAATAAACCTGCTCACAGCTCACTTGCGAAACATCTGACACATCTGAGAAATCAGACAACCCACCACCATCATCATCATCATCATCTTCCATTTCCTCATCAAACATGTCTGATTGCACCTTCTTAATCAAAGATACTATCTTTCCTCTTTCCAAAACTTTACCTTTCAAACCGTTTGCGTCATCATTCGTCTGGCTTATATTCTCTGACCTCTCCACAGTATCACCCTGCACAGACCCCTGTACCACAGTGCTTCTCTCAACAGCCACATCAGTTACTACATTAACTCTCTTCAATCTTTCCTGTTTTGTCTTACTACCAGAAGCTTCCTCTGTATCTTTTTCAATATTAGGGGATGGATCTTCTAAATTCGTTCCTGCCTTCAGATTTGAATCCACATTCTGACCTTCATTATTCACCACTGCTACTTCATTTGGTACATTACTCTTTAGCACTTCATTTTCCTTCCTCTTATCTGAAGTATTGCTAGGGCCTGCTTCATTCTCAGATTCAACTCTATGAGGACAAGACAGCCTAACATGTCCAATACTCCCGCAATCAAAGCACCGCATCTCTCCCGTGCTCGCGTACATCATGTACGACTTGCCCTCAAATACACAGCGAAAGGAGATATTCAGCGTCGGTTCATTTAAAAACATGTACACCTGTCGCCTAAACGACAACACATGCTTTAAAGCGGCATTTTTACAACCAAGTGAAACCTTCTAATTCCACTGGCAAGTTTTCCAAATCGAGAAAGCTCTCGCTCAATGTCTGCATCAGGAATAAAAGTCGGAACACGTTAGAAACCGTCACCTTCGTCGTGATTGAAACTAAAGGTTGAACAGAAACAAATGTGCCACTTACCGATATCCCGCTCTCAATCAAACCATCAACCAGATTTTCTTCCTTTAAAAATATCACTACGGCCTTGTTCATCCGAGACGCCAACATGATGTTCTCATAGCCCAGGCGCTCTGCCACGTCCAGTAACACATCTTCTACCGGCACACCTGCCTGGGTCACACACCTGATCCCATGCCGGAGCGACAGGCCTGACGTCTGCACACTCGCTTGAGTGTGAGACGCAGAAAACAAACTCAGTTTGTTTTAAAGTTTTTTTTTCTTTTTCAAAAATAATCGATTACAAGAAGAAGCACGAAACAGTGAAAAAATTACAAAATTTCCTCTCACCTAGATCACCCTCCCATGCATTCCCTACCCAATTCCCAGCATGCACCAGAGAGAGAGGGGAGGGGGGGGGGGGGGGGAGGGGAGGGGTGGAAGAGACAGAGAGAGAGAGAGGGGGGGAGAGAGAGAGAAAGAGGGGGGGAGTGGAGGAGACTTTTTTTGACTTTTTAAACCCACTTTAATAAAACATCACAGATCGGAGCGTGTGATGGAGGCCTGGTGTACCACTGTCCTGTATGTCCATTGTGGATCCACCGATCAGAGGCTCGTTCAGTAACCAGTACAGGGAGACTGACGGCTCCAACCGTCTCTTCTTAAAAAGGTGCCAGGCCTTAAAAACTCCCTTATAAAAATCAGGCAATACAGACAAATTTAAATAACCAACATCCATTAAAAACAAAGCAGTGTCAAGTCCTAACCTGTCTGCTCTCCTTAAAATGCTGCTTGCAAACTCTTTCCACACTGGGTATTTAAAACCAGTCAGATATCTCTGTGCAAACTGAAATGGAAAAGTTGCCACTCTGCTTGCTAGGTGTACCAGGCCTCGCCCCCCTTCTTCTTTTGGTAAAAAAAGCACCCTCTGAGGTACCCAGTGTAACCTGTCCCAAAAAAGTCCACTAAAACTGCTTGTAGTTTTGAGAGTAAGCCAGCAGGTGGCTCCATACAAGCTAAACGATGCCACAGTGCTGAAGCTACAAGGTTGTTGATTACTAGACTTCTTCCTCTAAAAGACATCTGAGCAAGCAGCCATTTCCACTTTTTTAACCTTCCTTTCATCGTCTCTATCATGCCCTCCCAGTTTCTTTTCACCATTTCTTCTTTGCCAAGATAAACACCTAGATACTTTATACCATCATTTCTCCATCCCAACCCCCCCGGCAGGACCGGAAGACCACCAACCCAGTTTCCAACTGCTAGAGCTTCACTTTTTGTCCAATTCACTTTTGCAGCAGAGATAAGACCAAACTCAGACACAATATTTCCAACAATATTAATTTCAGCTCGATTTCTGACCAGGAGCATGACATCATCAGCATAAGCAGATAAAACGTGTGGTGTGTTAAAACCTGGTAAAACCAAACCATGAATACAGGACCGGATTAGCCAGAGCCTTGGACAAGATCTTATAGTCCGAACAGAGGAGGGAGACTGGGCGCCAGTTTCTGACGTCCTGAAGGTCTCCTTTCTTCGGCAGCAGAGTTATTACAGCTCTCCTGCAGCTCAGAGGCAGGGTCTGATTTTCAAAACTTTCATTGAAAACATCTAACAAGTCCTGACCAAGCTCTTTCCAGAAGGTCTTGTAGAACTCGACAGGCAGACCGTCAATACCTGGGGCCTTCCCTCCATCCATCCCCTGCAGGGCTGCATGCAGCTCTTCTAAAACCAGAGGCTCCTCCAGCTCAGGATGGTCATCTCTGGAGACTCTGGGCAGGCCTTCACTGAAACACTCAAACAGCTGTTCATGCTCCACATGCTGCGCTTTATACAGCTCAGAGTAAAACTGCACCACCTTTCTCCAGATCTCATGAGGCTCCGTGAGTTCTTCCCCATCAGCTGACTGTAATGTGTGGATGTACCTGCTCTGCCCATTTGTCTTTTCTAAGCCAAAGAAAAACTTGGACGGAGCGTCCATCTGGTTCATGTTCTGGAAACGTGAACGAACCAGTGCTCCCTGGGCTTTGGTGCCCAGCAGGTCTGCTAACAAAGCTTTTTTTAGATTTGAGGGCTTCAAAATGCTCTCGATTTCCTGTGGACTCAATCAAGCCTAAAAGTTCCACTATCTCAGTCTCTAGAGTCGTCATTGATCTAGTAATGTCCCTCATGACATTCAGAGTGTACTGCAGACAGAGCTGTTTGATTTTAACCTTCCCACCATTGTCTTAAAGAAACAAAACTGTTCCTTTCAGCCCTATGCACCTTCCAGAAATAAACCACAACATCTTTGAAATTAGCATCACTGAGTAAATTGGTGTTAAAATGCCAGTATGCACTCCGTTTTTCAGTTTTTGCAATAAAAGCACTGCAGACCACTAAAAAATGATCACTAAAATGTACAGGTAAAATACTACATGCCTTAAAAACACTAAAATGATGTTTAGAACAATAAAACCCGTCCAGTCGAGCCAAAGAAATAACATTTTCTCTTGTATGCGCCCAAAGTGTACTGTCGGTCTTCAGTGTGCAACCTCCTCCAAACGTCCACCAAATCATGTGTTTTTATTACTTCATTAATTGCCTTTTTCGAAGCAGCATGAGGTTCAACATGATTCCTGTCCAATTAAAATCTCCCCCTAAAAATAAAAACTCATCTGAACCACAGCTAGTCAGAGTGTCACTGAGAGGATTAATAAAACGGACTCTGAGCCGACATTTGGAGCATAAACATTAATGAATGTGAGAGTGAAACACTCAAACTTGGCTCTGACCATCATCAGCCTTCCTTAAGTTCAGAAGAAGTCGGCAGAAACTTTTTAGAAAAGAGGACGGCTACCCCCCCGCTCACGGAGGTCAAGGAGCTTAACACGACCTCCCCGTCCCATTCTGATCTCCAGTCAGTTTCACTGGACCTGTCGCTGTGTGTTTCCTGGACAAACAACACTTTTCAGCTTCATCAGCTCAGATAGCTGCATCCTCTTCCTGATGTCTGCAGCTCCATTTAAATTCAATGAAGCAACTTTAAATCCCTCATTGAAGAAATAAAAAGGAGACAACCAGACAGCACACACAGACTGAGAAAAAGAAAACCTTTAGTTTGATTCCTCTCCATCTTCTTCATTAAGTTCATGTCTGATCTTCACCACTATTTTCCTCAACCTGTAAACCTCCTGCTCAGTTAAACCCTCTCTTCCTTTGGCCCTCAGCTGTGACTTGACTGAGTTAAGAAAAGCCTCTTTGTCTGGAAAGAAACTTTCAGCTTTTACCCTTTTACGTTCTTTGTTTTCTGTAGAAACAGTTTGATTTTCTCAACCCCATAAATCTGTTTATTCAGCTCTCCTGGGGTCATTTTGTTCAGTGAGACATCTAAACGGCCTTCCACACTGGAGTCATACTCCGCCATCGACTCCTTCACAGTCTGCTTCTGTTTGTCTTTGCGGACTGTAACCTTCTTTGCTTTTGAGCCTTTACTGTCGATTTCAGATTTTCTCTTCTGCCGAGTGATTGTCAGGCTGCTCTCCTCACCAACCATGTCTATATCTGCACTTCCTGCCAAAATCTCCTCTGGCCCAGCTGTCTTACTATTTTGCGTCTCATCTTCATCCTCCCCATTTTCCTCCTCCTCATTATTTTCTATATCAGCACCCACAGTCTCACAGCTCTGTTGAGACTCACCTGCCTTGTTTCCCTCATCACTGATGCTTTGACAGTTTGATGTGTCCTTTTCTCTGCAGCTAACAGTTTGATTTCCTCCCTCCATCTGTTCACCATCACCACTGTTGTCTCCACCTGTTTCCTCCTCCCTGTTCTTCATTTCAGCTCTGCCTCTTTGCTCCTTGTCACTTATTCCTCCCTTTTTTCCAGCTTCCTTCTGCCCTGATGTTCCCTCTCCAGCAGTCTGACCAGATTCAGTACCGGCAGGTTTTTCTGGACACACTCGGATCACATGACCCTCCTTTCCACAGCCGAAACACTTCATAACGTCTGACGTGGCAAACAGAACATAATCAAACCCATCAATTTTCAGCTGAAAAGACAAGTTCAACTCTTCATTGCTGTTATTCAGGATCATGAATAACTGTCTCCTGTGAGACACCACATGCTGGAGCAAAGGAGACTTACACCCAGACAGGCCTTTTTTAATAGGGGACACTATTTTCCCTGCCTGGAGAGTTCTCTCTCCAGCACTTCATCTCTGATGAACGGGGGGACGTTAGACAAAACCACCTTTCTGGCCGGTGAGGCCAGAGGCAGCACTGGTACGAAGGTTTCATTCACCACAATAATTTCTCCACTTCGTCCACAAAGATCACCACCGCCCCGTTCATCCTGGCCGCAGATCTGACACTGCCGGCCCCGACAACCTCCGCCACCGCTAACGCACACTCCTCTACGGAGCAGCGGAAACCCGGACAGATCTTAAGTCCGTGTTTCCTCGTCAGCCTGGAGAACTCCATGCTGCCCGACAACAAACAAACACACACCTGACAACAACAACTAACCTTAGAAATACACACAGTAACACATTAAACCGACATGAAACACAGAAAAAGTTTAGAAAAACACTCACTCATCCACTCAGAGAGAGAGAGAGAGAGAGAGAGAGAGAGAGAGAGAGAGAGAGAGAGAGAGAGGAGAGAGAGAGAGAGAGAGAGAGAGAGAGAGAGAGAGAGAGAGAGAGAGGAGAGAGAGAGAGAGAGAGGGAGAGAGAGGAGAGAGGAGAGAGAGAGAGAGAGAGGGAGAGAGAGGAGAGAGAGGAGGAGAGAGGGAGAGAGAGGAGAGAGAGGAGAGAGAGAGAGAGAGAGAGAGAGAGAGAGAGAGAGAGAGAGAGAGCTCTGCAGAAATACCATTTTCAACAGGCCTAGTAAAAATGTAAAATCAACATGTGGCGGTCAGCGTTGATACTGAGGCGGCCGCCACAAATAAATCCATGTATGGGAACCCTGTACTGTTCAGCTGCACTATCTGTGGCCCGGTCTCAGCGTCTGTGGCCCTGGTGCTGGTACTACTACAGAGCCAGTCGTTACTTTTTTACATTTACTTGCATTTCAGTGAAACTCTGCTTTTCCATTTTCTGTTGTAGCTCGTTTTCCAGTCAGTGGAAGGGACAGACGTTCATCTGGAATAGACCAACAGGCCCGGGGAGAACGGGGGTCGGCCCGTGACGCTCAACCTTCTACCAACCTCCGGGATTTGTCCCGGTTCTCCAGACTGCCATTTGAAAAGTTCTGAAGGACAATCATTTCTGGCCCGCCATCTAACAGCTTGAAAGAAATGTGGTCCGATGCCAGACTTATTAGCCGACCCCTGATCTGGAGTGTTTGTTCTTTATTAATTCTAGCTGTGGGACTGGGACAAGGTTTAGTTTCACTCCTGACCCCTTTGTGTTGTCTTAGTATTCCCCTGTTAGCCTCTCTAGGGTTATGGCTGCTGCTCTCTTTGTGTTTTGCCTTTTAAAACCATTTGGAGCTGAAGAGAGATCTTCTTTTGTTTCACTTTATTTTGTGGAGCTTGGTAACTGTCTCTCTTAGTGGAGACCTCTTTTTGTTCTCTTGTTTTTATGGTTTAAGCAGAACCCAGAAGGTCCTTTACTGTGGTTCTACATTTGTGTTAAACTCTCACTTTCCAATTAAACACCTTTTCACTAAAACATCCACTTTATGTTGCTTTCTTTACCCATCGAGCCGGGACGTAACAAAGAGGTTCAGAGTGAATTATCCAGTGGAGATGTTTCTTGTTATATTAAGATTTTAAATGTCAATCATATTAATCTCAGCACAGAAGGAAAAAATGGTGTCTGACCTCAGAGTCTCCAGTCTGCAGTGTGGACTCTCCAGAAAACCACACAGCAGCTTCACTCCTGAATCCTGCAGTTTGTTTTCACTCAGCTCCAGCTCTCTCAGATGGGAGGGGTTGGACTTCAGAGCTGAGGCCAGAGAAGCACAACTGATCTCTGACAAACTGCACCAACTCAATCTGAATAAAGAATAAACGGTGTAACGTTAGAAGACAATGTTCCTGCTTGAAATCATTCAGTGTTTAATAATCTGTTCAGAGCTGAAGAAGGTTTAGAATGTAGAAGTTTAGAAAATGGAAATATTTGTTATTGTCTGATAGTTGAAATAGAGATTATTTATTTATTCATTGTATTTATCTATTTTATTATCATTTCTTTAAAAACATGATGTGGAATAGAAGCTGATAATCAGGAAGAGCGTTACGTCTGTTTGTGTTATTATTTCTAAGTCTGTGGATGAAACGTTAAGTCAGCTGTCAGATTGCCGGCTGATGATTGGTTCTGACGGATCCTTCTACTTGCAGACTGCATCAACACGGACTGTTCTTAAATAGCGTGTTAGCTTGCTGACACTGTTTGGAGTAAAGCAGCCGTCCTCCTGATCAGTCCTGAGCTCCATCAGAGAGTCCAAACATTTCAGACACTAAAAGTTGAAAGTTTCCTCTGCAGAGTTTCCTCTGTCTGACCTGTCAAGTTTTTAACTCCATTTATTTGTTTTGCTGCAGAAATGTCCCACGATATTAACTGTGACATCACTGCGAGCATGGAAACGTTTAAATGACTGACAGCAGCAAGGGATTCACTTTGTGTTGAAAAGTGAGAGAGAGAGAGAGAGAGAGAGAGAGAGAGAGAGAGAGAGAGAGAGAGAGAGAGAGAGAGAGAGAGAGAGAGAGAGAGAGAGAGAGAGAGAGAGAGAGAGAGAGAGAGAGAGAGAGAGACACAGAGAGAGAGAGAGACACAGAGAGAGAGAGACAGAGAGAGAGAGACAGAGAGAGACAGAGACAGAGAGAGAGAGAGACAGAGAGAGAGAGACACAGAGAGAGAGAGACAGAGAGAGACACAGAGAGAGAGAGACACAGAGAGAGACACAGAGATTTTTTTTGATTTTTCAAAACACACTTTTATTAGTCGCTATTCGCTCACACACGATACATTTATATCGTCAACACATCAGCATACACCAGCTGATCAGCCTGGACAGAACACAGCACCCTGCCATGAGCCCACACTGACAAAAAAGTTTCTAAGTCCTGATTTGCTCTGTAAAAACTGAAATCTAACAACAACCTGGACTTCATCATTTTCACAAACAACATCTTCACATTGACGGCTTGATCTGTCTCCACCTTTTTTCTCCTGCTCACGTACACGGCCATCTTAGCCTGACCCAGGACAAAGTTTAGCAGCTGACATTTGTTCTTCTGATGTTGAGTGTATTTAAAACCACAAATAAAAACCTGTTTAGTAAAAAACTCTTTAAAACCCCTAAAGATGTTTTCCAGCAAAACAGAGACATGAGACGTGTGCACTCTAAAAAAAAGTGAAACACGGTCTCCCTCTGCAGACAGAAAGGACACTGGTCCTGTACATTCCCATTCAGCACAGACACAAAAGAGTTTACAGCCAGTTTTCCATGAAGGATTCTCCACTGTAGGTCTGCATGTCTCTTTGTCAGGGGGGGTTTATACAGAGACCTCCAGGCAGGTTGAAAATCAGGGCTTAAACCCAAATGAGTCCTCCAGGGGGTGTCGCTACGTCCATTAAGTGTCTTTTTGTTGAGCGTTTTTACCAACAGTCTGTACAGTGTCTTTCCTGTGGCATCACTCAGAGACACCCCAGCAGAGTTGACCAGTAAAGGTCCCGAAACATCGGTCAAGTCAGGAGACAGAGTGGTAGAAGGATATGGGTCAGTGTCGTCCGGCAGCAGAGAGCCGTCTCTATAGTCCATCAGGAGAGAGACCTCGTGTCCCGTCAGCTGATGTCTCCAGTGTCTCAATAACAGACTGACATAGCGGCTCGACCTCAGCCCCGGACGAACCGCCAGACCAGCAGGACGGTCCGACCGAGGTCCGGTCAGCTCCTCCACCTGCCCCAGCGTGGAGATCCTGGCAGTGCGGAGCTTGTCAAACAGAGTGGGTGAAAACCCCCCAAGACAGTCCAGACGTCCTCCAAACAGAACAGGCTCCTTAAGCAGCCAATACAAGGAGTCAGTGTGTCCCTGTCTCTGTTTGTTCATCAACATCCATACTTTAAAAACACTTTGGTAAAACCCAGGCAGAGAGGACATGCACACACCTTTTAAGTTCATTAAAAACAGAGACAAGCTCAGTCCCAGTCCACCAAACTGCTGCAGAATACAGTAGGACAGTGGCCTCCACACCAGGTCTGCAGGCCCAGTGAGGAGTCTCTGGACAAACTGCAAGCGGAGAGTAGCCCCCCTGCTGGCCAAGTGGACCAGGCCCTGCCCTCCTTCCTCTTTTGTAAGGAAAAGCATGCTCTGAGGAATCCAGTGTAACTTGTCCCAGAAAAAATCCACTAATATTCTTTGTATGTTTGGCAGGAGAGAGGGTGGAGGGTCAACGCAGGCCAAACGGTGCCACAGAGCCGAAGAAACCAAATTATTTGCAACCAAAACCCGACCTTTAAAAGACATTTTAGGCAGCAACCATTTCCACTTGTTCAGGCGACCTTTGACCTTCTCCAAAACTCCATCCCAGTTTTTCTTCAAAGATGCTTCATTTCCCAGAAACACCCCTAAATATTTCAGCCCTCCTGTTTTCCAGAAGAGGCCTCCAGGCAGACTGAGCGACTCTTCAGCCTCTCTCCCACCATCACAGCCTCACTCTTCACCCAGTTCACTTTAGCAGATGATATCAGGCCATACAGATTTAAGGTTTCTCCCAACACATCAATATCTCTCTGCTTATTCACCAGAACGATGATATCATCTGCACATACAGACAGTTTGAAAAGAAGAAAACAGACACCAGAGAGAGCAGACCTTAGTCTGTGAAGCAGAGGTTCAATGGCCAGAGAATATAACATGCCAGACAGAGAGCAGCCCTGCCTCACCCCCCTCTGTACACTAAAGGGAGCGCTCAGGCCTCCATTTATCTTCAGAACACTCGCAATGTCACAGTACAGAACCTGGATCTTGGCTATGAAACGTGGGTTGAAACCAAAGACCGTCAGAGTCCGCCACAGATACTGGTGTTCAACCCGATCAAAAGCCTTTTCCTGGTCTATTGAAATCAGACCAGTATCTACAGCCAATGAACTAGAGACTTCCAAAACATCTCGAATCAGAGTTATACTGTCACTGATAAACCTGCTGGGTACACAGTAGGTCTGGTCAACGTGAATGACAGACCCCATCACCTGTCTGAGTCTGGAAGCCAGGACTTTAGACAGGATTTTGTAGTCCGAGCAGAGTAGCGACACAGGCCTCCAGTTTTTCAGCTCCTGCAAATCACCCTTCTTTGGCAGCAGAGTGATCACTGCCCTCCTGCAGCTCAGAGGCAGACGACCCGTCTCCAAACTGTCTCCAAGCACTTCCAGCAGATCCTGTCCCAGCACACACCAGAAAGACTTATAAAACTCCACAGGAAGGCCGTCAATCCCCGGAGCTCGACCACTCTGCAGACTCATCGCAGCACGATACAGTTCAGGTAGAGACAGCTGAGCTTCCAGCTCTACATTGTGCTCATCACTGACCTGAGGAAGATCAGCATAGAAGAGCTCTTCTACCTCTGGATGGTCTGTCAGCTCGCTCCTGTACAGTTCTTTATAGAAACTGGCTGCGTGCTTTCTGATCTCAGAGGAATCAGAGACGCAAACTCCGTCTCTGGATCGAATGGAGTGAAAGATCTTTCTCTGCCCGTTTTTCTTCTCCAAACCAAAGAAGAAGTGTGACGGGGCGTCCATCTGTGTGGCATCCAGGAACCGAGACCTCACCAGAGCCCCCTGAGCTGTCACACCCAGCAGGCTGGCCAAAGCCAACTTTTTAGATTTTAGGGAATCTAAGTGTCCCTGATTTCCTGTGGCCCCTACTAGACCCTGTAGTTCTACCACTTCAATCTCCAGATCCTTCAAAGATCTGATAATGTCCCTGGTGACATTGCGAGTGTACTGCTGACACAGCTGTTTAATCTGGCTTTTTCCAAAGTCCCACCACTGCTGAATACATTTGAAATCAGCCTTAGTTTCTCTGTGAGTGAGCCAGAAAAACTCAAAAACAGACTTAAAGGCTTTGTCATGCAACAGTGTTAAAATGTCAATAAGCACTGCTCAATCTGACGTTTTTAATAAAAACAGAACAATAAACGAGACAGTGATCAGTAAAACCCACAGGGTTAATAAAACAACCTTTAAAACATGATGTGATGCTTAAACAGTAAAACCGATCTAATCTAGCCTGAGATAAAACATTCTCTTTGCAGTGACTCCATGTGTCCTTTTATTAAAGCTCCTCCACACGCAGCAGCTCGTGTGTTTCTATGAGCTGTTGTAGGCTCTGTGAGGAGGCCCTCTGTGAGGAGGCCCTCTGTGAGGAGGCCCTCTGTGAGGAGGCCCTCTGTGAGGAGGCTCTGTGAGGAGGCCCTCTGTGAGGAGGCTCTGTGAGGAGGCCCTCTGTGAGGAGGCCCTCTGTGAGGAGGCCCTCTGTGAGGAGGCCCTGTGAGGAGGCCCTGTGAGGAGGCCCTCTGTGAGGAGGCCCTCTGTGAGGAGGCCCTGTGAGGCTCCTGGTGATTCCTGTCCAGCTGTGGATTCTCTGTACAGTTAAAATCACCTCCCAAGAATAAAAACTCATCACTACTGCATTTTCTGACAGTATTGCTTAAAACACTCAGCACGTGCAGCCTTTCCGCAACATTACATGGGACATAGACATTTATCAGATTCATCTTTATATTCTCATACTGAACTTTAACCTTCAGTAGACGGCCTTCAATAACTTCCTCCACCTCACAAGATGCAGGCAGGAAACCTCTGGAGAAGAAAAGCCCAACCCCTCCACTGCAGCTGGACTGATGGCTCAGAACAACCTGCCCTGGCCACTCTTTCTTCCACTGACTCTCATTTTCAGAGTTACTGTGTGTTTCCTGAACCATCAGTACGTCTAGCTGCTTAAACTCCATGAGTTTAAAAAGGGCAGCTCTCTTTGTGTCGTCCCTCGCTCCATTTAGATTTAAAGTGCCAATTTGACCCATGGAGAGAAAAAATAATAAAGAAACACAAAACAAACATTTCAGGAAGAAAAAGAAGAGAAGAGGCTGTTTAAACATCATCACCAATAATTTGAGCTTTCACCTTAATGATCAGCTTTCTGAGGCGATATATCTCCTGCTCTGTGAGGCCTTCATCACCAAAACCTCCTGAAGCTCTGGTAAGAGGTTGAGCTGAACTGACAAACAGTTTCAGGTCTGGGAAAAAGTTCTCAACCTTCAACAGCCTGAGACCCTCAGTGTCCTGAAGGAACGTCTGTATTTGAGCTAAAGTGTAGCTGCTGCTCCCCTCCTCTTGTGTGAAATCACTGTTTTCTAATGAGCGTGTTTTTCTGTCTTTCTTTCCTTTGGCAACTTTAGCTCTGCTCTGAACACTTTCTGTGCTCTTTCTCTTCTGTGCGATTTTCATTAGATCCTCATCAGATAAATCCTCATCCTCAATAAAGTCAGAACACACTGAAATATTGCTGCTCTGAGAACATTCATTCAGCTGACTGTTATACACCTGTTCACTGTTGTTCTCATTTTCTCCCTGGTCAATGTTCAGTTCTGTTTCTGTGTCTCCCTGTCCGCTTTCTCTTTCTTGCAGTTCAACATTAGACACACTGGACATGATTTTATTATCAGACAATCTCTCAGCGACTTCCTTGGCCAAGGAAAATCTACCGGGACCCTCCAACGCGGCCGCATCAGCCGCAGCTACGCCGGGCACTGCGTCAGGTGCCGCAGTCCCATCGGTACCGGGGGCCTCGCCACCGGTATCGGGAGAAAAGGCCGCACCGCCAGTAGTGGGAGCCCCGCCAGGCACCGCGGCAGCTTCCGCAGCCCCACCAGCCGCGCCAGCGGCAGCCGCGCTGGGCACCGCGGCAGCGGCCGACGCCGCGGCAACATTTCCCTGCTCTTTTAAAAAGTTTTTCGGGCATGAGCGAATTAGATGGCCCTCTGCACCACAGCCAAAACATTTCATGGTTTCCGAAGTTGCAAACACCATGTAATTAAATCCGTCCACATTGAAATTAAAAGATAAATTAATTTCTGCCGAGTTGTTCTTTAGCACCATGAAAACCTGTCTTCTGTGACAAACAACGTGTTTCAACAATGGAGACTTACAGCCCAGGGACACCATCTTGATGGGGGACACCACCTGTCCATACCTGGACAGCTCTTTTAACAATAAGTCATTTTTTAAGAACGGGGGAGCGTTGGAGATGGTAACTTTCCTGGCAGGGTTAACCAGAGGGAGAACCGGGGTAGAAGTATCTTTAATAATTACCCCTTTTTCTACCACATCGTTTACTTTGTCAGTATGATCTAAAAACACCACAATGGCTCCGTTCATGCGGGAGGCAGACTTAATGCTGCCATAACCCACCACCTCTCCCACCGCTAAACTCGCCTCCTCCACCGAGCAGCTGACAGCCGGCACCAACTTCACTGCATGTCGGCGTGTCAGCTTCACAAAATCCACTTCCACATCTACAACGGGCCTCCTGCCCAGCCAGGCTGGAAGCAACGCCACCAACAAACACAACCACAACAGACAAAAAACTCTCAACTAACACGATATAAAGAGACAAAAGACACACAAACATATAAAACTTTGGAAACTCATTCAGGGCAGCGTTCACCACACCACTCACTCACCTTCCACTCAGAGAGAGAGAGAGAGAGACACAGAGAGAGAGAGACACAGACAGAGAGAGACAGAGAGAGAGACAGAGAGACAGACAGAGAGAGACAGAGAGAGAGACAGAGAGAGAGACAGAGAGAGAGACAGAGAGAGGTTACAAATAAAGCCTCAATAATAAAAAACTAATGAAATGAAGAACAATAAATACATCTGTATCAGTAACCTGGGTTTAAAACAGTTAACAAAGACACAAACCGGACATTCATTTAAATACTGCCACCTGCTGGTAGAAAGGCCAAACAGATCTGTTACTATGGAAACCACATTAAATATGAATTTAATATTAAAAATATAGTGCTGACAGTAACAACTCTGCACACACAATAATTACCTATAACTACCAACTGTACTGCACCAAACAATGCGTACATTAAACGTGACTCTTGCTGTTTACAAGAAGAAATGCACAATATTATATATTGTATAATCAGCTACTGTTGCTAACATATTTCTCTCGGTTGTTTTTGTTTTTTTCTTTTAACTTTACTCTGGTATAACGTTAGTGCTTGCATAATGTTACAGAATGGCCGCTCTACAAGCTGGGCTTTTATTTACTATTACTTCCTGGTCTCCTGACCCTCCTTCTCGTTTTTTGTATTTTTTATTAATGTCTTTCTTCAAAGGAAAAATGAAAAACGGATCCCCGGTAAATCTGTGGCATCTTACGCCACTGGTAGCTGCGATGCCACTATTTGAGCTACCTGTCTCTCCCTTTTTTCCACACCAAACCTCCAGGTAACCTGAGCCGACCCCTCAGCCTTTCCCCCACCGTGACAGCCTCACTCTTCCCCCAGGTTACTTTAGCAGAAGATATGCAGCCAAACAGATTTACAGAGTTCACCAACATATCAACGTCTTTCTGTGTGTTAACCAGCACAATGACATCATCAGCGTACGCCGACAGTTTGGAAAACAAACGCCACTCAGATCGTTTCTAAGTTTAGAGGGCAGCCTTGTCTGACCCCCCTCTGAACACTGAAAGGAGCACTCAGACCCCCATTCATTTTTAGAACACTTGCAGTGTCACTATACAGAACCTGGATCTGGGCTATAAAGCCTGGGCTGAACCCAAAGGCAGCTAGAGTTTGCCACAGATCCTGGTGTTCAACCCGGTCAAAAGCCTTTTCCTGATCTATGGAAATCAGACCAGGGTCTACAGCCAATGAGCCAGAGACCTCCAAAACACCACGAACTAACTTCAGCAACAAGTAAAGCTGTCTGTCCATCAGGAAACTGAATCACAGAGTCGAGGCAGAGCAGCCGGGGGACATCAGAGAGAAAACTACAATATATTTTCTCCATAGTTCTAATATTTCTCCATCAAATATGATCCAGTTTCACAAAACTCAGTGAACAAAGTTGTGTTTGTGTTCAGTAATCAGTGGGGCCAGTTCCAGAAACACTCTGCTTCAGCAGCTTCATATTGAGAAATCTTTTCATTGGACGCTAAATTAATACATCAAGTGCAGAATGAGTCATCAACATTTTAAAATGCTTTTCCAAATGACAGACTTTTAAATATATTCAAGAATAGCTACAAAACAAGGGTTTTTGTCATGAATGGAACAGATACTGTTATAGTGGTGACATAGTGCAAAGCATATAAAAACATTGAAACATGGATTTTGGGAACGGGAGATTTTCTTATTCTGTGTTTCTGTAAAAATAGCAGAAAATGCATCTTTGATACTCTCTTGTCTTTAGTTGCCTGTTTGGTATTGAAATAATCCAAAAGTAACTAAAAGTAATCAGATTACATGTTTAAACAAGTAATTGTATTGGATTACATGTTTAAAGTAACCCTCCCAGCCCTGAGTGTTGTCTTTAAGGAGCATGAAAACCTGCCTCCGCTGACACACAACATGTAGCTATGCAGTGGAAAAAAGGTCAGCCTTGACTGATGCTCTGTTGTCTTTTATTGAACTTCTTTGCAGTGAGCAACGTACAGACCAACGGAAGAGCTGAACAGAAATTTACAGACAGAAAATAAGACAATGCATTAGCTTAACACATAACCGGAAAGTTAACAATTTGCACTAAATACACTCAAATGTACTCAGACACAAACTATAGCAGTAAACATACCTTGTAGCCGCTCTGGACTGGTGCTAAAGTACCTTTATCTTTTGAACACTTGTCCTTTTCTTTTTCTCTCTAGGTGTCGTTACCGATTCACTACTATTTTCCCTCTTGTTAATTTCCCTTTCTTCCATGTGTATAGTGTCCTTTCAAAATAAACTTCCGGTTAAACAGGAAACATGAAATAAAGACAGAGCATCACAGGAAACATTTAAACCTTGTTCTTCGTCATTTACACAACATGTTTGAGCAAAGAGGATTTGCAGCCCAAGGAAACCATTTTGATCGGGGAGACTTTTGACTTCTTTTTTTATGTCACATTAAAAAACAGGCTCCTTTTCTATCATAATAAATCCTCAACCAGGATCACTAGACACACACACACAATAACAAGTTAAACGTTAAGAAGCAGTGAACCATCCTCCTCTAGTGAACATATAACATGTCTGATCCCCCACAGAGCCCTGAAAGGATCCACATTACTAGTCAGTGTGTAGAAAGCGTGCTCTACTCTCAGATGAGCTGCAACCAGACCTTTCAGGTTCCGCACCACAGCCGTCCAGCCCTGACCCAACATCTGACTCTTCCTGGTCTTCCAAACTTCTAGCTCAGCTGTCCCAAATAAAAAATTGATTAAAGCCAACATCAGTTTTTACTTACTTACTGTATATTTTGGTCCAAAGACAAACAGAGAGGACAGAGAAATCCTCTCCCAAAGCTTCCACCCATTCCTTCAGCACTCTAAAAAGACCACCTAGCCGAGGACAACCCACCACTAAGTGCTCTAATGTTTCCCTCTGAGTGCAGAATGGACAGCCCTCCCCAGTGCCTGGATCCAGGTGAGCTCTGTGTCTGTTCGTAGCCATTGCTCCAAGTATCATCCTTTTCTCAACAGGGGGTTTATACAGGACCCTCCACCCGCCTTTAGGGGTAACGTCTGAAGCAAACACCTCACACCATCTCACTCCTTGACTCCGGCCAGAGAGCGAAGGTTCAGCACCTTCACACAGCTGTAGTACAGCTGCTTCTTCCCACAGGAGCTGAATCTACCCAGCACTGGTGTTTTCATGGAGAGAAGAAGTCTCCTCTCGTCACTCCTCAGCAGCAGGACAGACGCTCAGAGAGGGAAAAATGTACACTGCCAGACTTCCTCCACACTGGGGTCGTGTGGGCGTCAGTGTCTGCCAGGCATCAATCACCCAGCTGTAGAAAGGTGTGAGTCCTGTCAGGTCAACTTCAGATGGTCTCAGCAGAAATAACCGTTTATCCAGTGGTGGTGGCACCAGCACGATGAACTTGTGCCACAGAGATGATGCGACCAGATTATTCACCATCAGAGCTCTTCCCCTATAGGACAGGTGAGGTAGCAACCATTTCCATTTAGACAACCTGGCTTCTACCTTTTCCAGCACTCCCTCCCAGTTCTGCCTCTGAAAGTCCTCACTCCCTAGAAAACTCGTAGGCTTTTTATACCCCTTTTTCCTCTCACCTAAGGTTCCCAAGAAGACCAGGAGTGCTCCCCACGCACCACTCCCCCACTAAACAAGCCTCACTTTTTCCCCAGTTCACCTAGGCAGAGAAAGCTTTTCCAGACAAGGCCAAACTTTCTTATAACTCTTGAATGTCTCCCTGATTGCAAATAAATACATTTGCATCATCAGCATATGCTGACACAACAACAGGGGGCGTCTGAGACAGCTCAGGCAGGGAAAGACCCCCCAGTCTGCTCCTCAACCTGCAGAGGAGAGGCTCAATAGCAAAGCTGTAAAGCTGGCCTGAGATGGGGCAGCCTTGCTTGATCCCTAACTGGTACAGGAACACTCAACCCACCTCCCACCTTCACCACACAACAAGCATCACGGTACAGCAGCTTTGCCCAAGACAGAAAACCCTCCCCAACACCAAAAGCCTATAAGGTAGAAAAAAGGAACTCCACACGGTCGAAAGCCTTCTCCTCAATAGATATGATACCAACATTGATGTTATATACTATATACTGCAAATATCAAAAACATCTCTCATTAAAATCAAACATAGACCTGTCCGGTACACAGTACGATTGATCTGCACCAATTAAAAAGTAAATAACAGTTTTCAATAAAGTAAAAATATAGTTTTTATAAATTTATGAGAATTGATACCCAATTATGAAGAGGGAGAGAGAGAGGGGGGAGAGAGGGGAGAGAGAAGGGGAGGAGAGAGAGAGAGAGGGAGAGAGAAGGGGAGGAGAGAGAGAGAGGGGAGAGAGAAGGGGAGGAGAGAGAGAGAGAGAGAGGGAGAGAGGGGGGAGAGAGAAGGGGAGGAGAGAGAGAGGGAGAGAGAAGGGGAGGAGAGAGAGAGAGAGAGGGGAGAGGGGGGAGAGAGAGTGGGGGGCAGAGACAGAGAGAGGCTTAAAACATATTTATTTTATCATTTATCATGTCATTCCAATATGTCATCCAAAAAAAACCCTCCATAAATATAAATAAACTAAATAAATTAAAACACAATACAAATCAATACATATTGCAGCCCTTACATTACATCTTTAAAACCAACATTTCATCCTCCCCAACCTCACACAAAAACCTCCCCACTGACCATATTGCAGAAAAATCCATAATATTATTGACTAATTTGAAATAACCAAACTCAATTTTAATGCGAGCAGCCACCATCCCCTTCAGAACTCTCTCTGCATCAACTCAACCAGTTTTTTCGCGTCTTCCAAATTGCCATCTTGGCTGTTCCCACAAGGTAATTTAACAAAACCACTTTTCTTCTATCCCTGACTCTGTACTTTGGACCACTAATAAAAACTTGATAGGAAAATTCCTCACCCATGCTTTCAAAACAAACCTCTAACAAGTTAAAAAGATCTCTTAACCTTTCACACTGGATAAACAAGTGATCAACCGTTTCCTCCGTTCCATAAAAAGGACATTCCCTCCCTACTTCTGGATTCAAGTGCGCCACGTGTCTGTTCGTAGCTATTATACCATACATCAGTCTCCACTGGAAATCTGCTGTACGTTTCTCAATAGGAGGTTTGTACAGAGATCTCCAGCATCCTCTGAAGCCTGGCCCAAACACTTCTGTCCACCTCCATGTTTTAACTCTTTGATGAGACACTTTAACACACACAGTGTAAAGTGCCTTTTTGCTAATGTCTTGAAATAATCTCAACTCTGGAGTTTTAAAGGACACAAAAGAATCTTCATCATCCGGCCTTTCCTGTGCAGCAGAGACCCGTATTGCTGCAAAGCTGCAGCTCCATCCCTGCGAAGGCGCTCGTAATGCTTCTCTGCAGGCTCCAGGCAGCGCTGAGCGCACTTCATCCAACATCTGATCCAAGAGACGTAAAGAACGTATTCCTGTCTTGTGTTGAATTGAAACTGCTGTCCTCCACCCATTGTCATCCCTTAGATGTTCGATCTTCGTACATCCCGCTCTGATCAGACAGTTCCTCACACTGCTTGAAGACAAAATGTTTGTTTGTATCAAAGAGTTATGAAACAGGGGTTCTCCCATAATCCAGTCCTGCGGTCGCAAAATCTCTCTGGTCACAGAAAATGTCCTGTTCCACACTTTTAGCATGGACTGGTAGAATGAAGTCAAATGATTAAAATCCAGTTCATTAACTTTCAGTAAAAACAGCTGCTTGTCATCTCCCAGATTCGATGTTCTTCTCAACAGAGCGCACGCCACATCTGTCCACCCCACGTCCTCCTCATACAGCAGTCTCTGCGCTGCCTGTAATCGAAAGGTGCCGATCCTGCTCCTTATGTCAATCAGACCTTGTCCCCCCTCTTGAGTTGGAAGATACAGAGCTGACACAGGAATCCAGTGCTGTCCTGACCAAAAGAACTCCACCAGCTTTCTCTGGATACTTTTAACAATATCATCTGGTGGCTCTAAAACGTTAAGTCTGTGCCATAACGTGGAGGCGGCCAGGTTATTTGTAACCAAAACTCTACCCCTGTAGGATAGCTCTGGTAATAGCCAATTCCATTTAGACAACTTAGCAGACACCTTCTCCAGCAAACCCTCCCAGTTCTTTTTTCTATAGTTTTCTACTCCTAAAAACACTTCGAGATTTTTATACCTTCCCTTCCCCAATGCAAACCCCCTGGAAGTGGAGGTGGCCCACCATTTTCCCACTGGCCCACAATAAAACCATTACTTTTCCCCCAATTGACTTTAGCTGAAGACGCTTTCTCGTAAACATGCAAACTCTCACATAATATTCGCATATCTTCTTTCTCAGTAACACAAATAGTTACATCATCAGCATAAGCCGACACAGAACATCTCGACTCCCTTGGATCACCTGGAACCATAAAACCCTTCAATCCATTTCTTAATTTGCATAACGGGGGGTCGATTGCTAGGCTGTAGAGTTGCCCTGAGAGAGGACACCCCTGTCGAATACCCCTTTTCACCGGCAATGGATAAGTCAAACCATTTCCCATCTTAAGCATTACTGAAGCCCCTTTATACAACAATTGGATCCATGAAATAAAACATTTCCCAAACCCAAATGATTCCAAAACTTTAAAAATGTTCTCATGACCCACCCGATCAAAAGCTTTCTCCTGATCAATCGACAAAAATCCAACGTTACAATTTTCATTAATAGACACATCAATAACATCTCTTATTAAAAACAGATTGTCCATGATTGTACAACCCGGAATACAAGAAGTTTGCTTTTTGGTGAAAGAGAGATCACAGCCCTCTGACAGCTAGTTGGTAACAATCCCTTTTCAAAACATTCCCAACAAACTTCACAAAAATCTTCACCTAAAAAAGTCCAAAAAGTTTTATAAAACTCAGCAGGCAAACCATCCATTCCTGGCGCACGCCCTGTGGAGAGTTGGTGAACTGCATCTGAAAGTTCATTAAGGCTGATCATCGTGTCGAGCTCTTTCTTATCCCCAGGTTGCAACTTTGGAAGTCCTTGTAATAATTGTGCCATGTTCTCAGAGTCACAGTCAATATGTCCATACAAATCAGCATAAAAATCCATTGCCATTTTCCTCATCTCTGTCGGATTTGATGTTAAAGTTCCATTTTCCTTGCGCAGGTAAAGTATGCGCTAAAGTGGGAGACTCAATGTCCTTGATAGAAGAAATTCTTGCTCGAATTAAAACGCCCTTTGCTCTTTCCTCCTTAACTCATTGGATACACCCAAAACATTTACATGATCCATCACATTTTCCATACCAATAATTTCTTTCTCCAACTGCTCAATTTTCTTTTTAACACACACAGTAGTATTGTAGGAAAGATTGACAAAAAACCTTTATCTGTGTTTTCCCCACCTCCCACCATTGTGTTACATTTTCAAAACTACCTTTATTCAACTTCCACAATTTCCAAAAATCACCAAACTTTTCACTAAAAGACCTATCCTGCAACAATTTAGTATTGAAATGCCAGTGAAACCTTGGGCGTGCTAAAGTAGTAATGTTAAAATCTATGGTTGCAATATGATGATCTGAAAAACCGTTAGGGAAAATGTTAGATACTCTATTCACACTTGTTTTACTTATATATATGCTATCTAATCTTGCTCCAGTTACATTAGAGTCTAGTATTTTAACCCTTGTATACTGTCTAATTCTCTTATTCATATTCCTCCACACATCCACCAACTCAAACTCTTTAATAATATTCTGAAGAGCATTACTAGACGGTGAATGAGACTCCTCTCTGTTGCTGTCCAAAAGAAAATTCGTGGTGCAAGAATCATTATCACATTTTCTTAATGCACTCTGCAACTTCCTAAACACTTCCACACGATCTGAGCCATTGTTTGGAGCATAAACATTTATGAAAATAACTTTTAAGTCATTTATTTCTCCAGCAACCATTAAAACTCTACTCTTTTCTATTTCTTCAGTAGACAAAATTTTCAAATTCAAATTTTTTGAAAAAAGAATAGCTACTCCAGCACTCAAATTTGAGCCGTGACTGAAGACGCTCTCCCCCTCCCACCATCTAGACCACTCTACTTCATTACTACAGTCTGTATGTGTTTCTTGCAAAAAAGAAACATTTACATTCTTAATATTAATTAAATCTGCCACCATTGCTCTCTTGCTCCCGTCTCTCCCTCCGTTAATATTTAAAGAAGCGACCCTTATCATCTCCATAGAAAATATAAAGAGATAGAAAAGAGTGACAGAAAGAAACAAAGAGTGTAGTAAAATCATCCTGAGTGATATGTAATCCATTAATTCAATTATTTGAGTTTACGTTTTATAGGGGTTTTATCCCTTCGCAGTTTTGCAAGAAACTTCTTTAAACAAAATCTCTTTCTCTGACTGAGTTCATCTTTTCCAACCTTCCTCTGCCAATAACGAACAGAAGTCTCAAACCTCTTCAGATCAGAAAAATAATTCCGTACATCTACAGATTTTCCAAAGGTTTCATCCAGGAATTTATTGATTTCATCTAGTGAATAAACCTGCTCACAGCTCACTTGCGAAACATCTGACACATCTGAGAAATCAGACAACCCACCATCATCATCATCATCATCTTCCATTTCCTCATCAAACATGTCTGAATGCACCTTCTTAATCAAAGATACTATCTTTCCTCTTTCCAAAACTTCACCTTTCAAATCGTTTGCGTCACCATTCGTCTGGCTTATATTCTCTGACCTCTCCACAGTATCACCCTGCCCAGACCCCTGTACCACAGTGCTTCTCTCAACAGCCACATCAGTTACTACATTAACTCTCTTCAATCTTTCCTGTTTTGTCTTACTACCAGAAGCTTCCTCTGTATCTTTTTCAATATTAGGGGATGGATCTTCTAAATTCGTTCCTGCCTTCAGATTTGAATCCACATTCTGACCTTCATTATTCACCACTGCTACTTCATTTGGTACATTACTCTTTAGCACTTCATTTTCCTTCCTCTTATCTGAAGTATTGCTAGGGCCTGCTTCATTCTCAGATTCAACTCTATGAGGACAAGACAGCCTAACATGTCCAATACTCCCGCAATCAAAGCACCGCATCTCTCCCGTGCTCGCGTACATCATGTACGACTTGCCCTCAAATACACAGCGAAAGGAGATATTCAGCGTCGGTTCATTTAAAAACATGTACACCTGTCGCCTAAACGACAACACATGCTTTAAAGCGGCATTTTTACAACCAAGTGAAACCTTCTAATTCCACTGGCAAGTTTTCCAAATCGAGAAAGCTCTCGCTCAATGTCTGCATCAGGAATAAAAGTCGGAACACGTTAGAAACCGTCACCTTCGTCGTGATTGAAACTAAAGGTTGAACAGAAACAAATGTGCCACTTACCGATATCCCGCTCTCAATCAAACCATCAACCAGATTTTCTTCCTTTAAAAATATCACTACGGCCTTGTTCATCCGAGACGCCAACATGATGTTCTCATGGCCCAGGCGCTCTGCCACGTCCAGTAACACATCTTCTACCGGCACACCTGCCTGGGTCACACACCTGATCCCATGCCGGAGCGACAGGCCTGACGTCTGCACACTGGCTTGAGTGTGAGACACAGAAAACAAACTCCTTCTTTTTTTAAGTTTTTTTTTCTTTTTCAAAAATAACCGATTACAAGAAGAAGCACGAAACAGTGAAAAATTACAAAATTTCCTCTCACCTAGATCACCCTCCCATGCATTCCCTACCCAATTCCCAGCATGCACCAGAGAGAGAGAGGGGAGGGGGGGGGGGGGAGTGGAGGGGTGGAAGAGACAGAGAGAGAGAGAGGGGGGGGGAGAGAGAGAAAGAGGGGGGGAGTGGAGGAGACTTTTTTTGACTTTTTAAACCCACTTTAATAAAACATCACAGATCGGAGCGTGTGATGGAGGCCTGGTGTACCACTGTCCTGTATGTCCATTGTGGATCCACCGATCAGAGGCTCGTTCAGTAACCAGTACAGGGAGACTGACGGCTCCAACCGTCTCTTCTTAAAAAGGTGCCAGGCCTTAAAAACTCCCTTATAAAAATCAGGCAATACAGACAAATTTAAATAACCAACATCCATTAAAAACAAAGCAGTGTCAAGTCCTAACCTGTCTGCTCTCCTTAAAATGCTGCTTGCAAACTCTTTCCACACTGGGTATTTAAAACCAGTCAGATATCTCTGTGCAAACTGAAATGGAAAAGTTGCCACTCTGCTTGCTAGGTGTACCAGGCCTCGCCCCCCTTCTTCTTTTGGTAAAAAAAGCACCCTCTGAGGTACCCAGTGTAACCTGTCCCAAAAAAGTCCACTAAAACTGCTTGTAGTTTTGAGAGTAAGCCAGCAGGTGGCTCCATACAAGCTAAACGATGCCACAGTGCTGAAGCTACAAGGTTGTTGATTACTAGAGTTCTTCCTCTAAAGGACATCTGAGCAAGCAGCCATTTCCACTTTTTCAACCTTCCTTTCATCGTCTCTATCATGCCCTCCCAGTTTCTTTTCACCATTTCTTCTTTGCCAAGATAAACACCTAGATACTTTATACCATCATTTCTCCATCCCAACCCCCCCGGCAGGACCGGAAGACCACCAAACCAGTTTCCAACTGCTAGAGCTTCACTTTTTGTCCAATTTACTTTTGCAGCAGAGATAAGACCAAACTCAGACACAATATTTCCAACAATATTAATTTCAGCTTGATTTCTGACCAGGAGCATGACATCATCAGCATAAGCAGATAAAACGTGTGGCGTGTTAAAACCTGGTAAAACCAAACCATGAATACAGGACCGGATTAGCCAGAGCCTTGGACAAGATCTTATAGTCCGAACAGAGGAGGGAGACTGGGCGCCAGTTTCTGACGTCCTGAAGGTCTCCTTTCTTCGGCAGCAGAGTTATTACAGCTCTCCTGCAGCTCAGAGGCAGGGTCTGATTTTCAAAACTTTCATTGAACACACATCTAACAAGTCCTGACCAAGCTCTTTCCAGAAGGTCTTATAGAACTCGACAGGAAGACCGTCAGTACCTGGGGCCTTCCCTCCATCCATCCCCTGCAGGGCAGCATGCAGCTCTTCTAAAACCAGAGGCTCCTCCAGCTCAGGATGGTCATCTCTGGAGACTCTGGGCAGGCCTTCACTGAAACACTCAAACAGTTGTTCATGCTCCACATGCTGCGCTTTATACAGCTCAGAGTAAAACTGCACCACCCGTCTCCGGATCTCATGAGGCTCCGTGAGTTCTTCCCCATCAGCTGACTGTAGTGTGTGGATGTACCTGCTCTGCCCATTTGTCTTTTCTAAGCCAAAGAAAAACTTGGACGGAGCGTCCATCTGGTTCATGTTCTGGAAACGTGAACGAACCAGTGCTCCCTGGGCTTTGGCGCCCAGCAGGTCTGCTAACAAAGCTTCTTTAGATTTGAGGGCTTCAAAATGCTCTCGATTTCCTGTGGACTCAATCAAGCCTAAAAGTTCCACTATCTCAGTCTCTAGAGTCGTCATTGATCTAGTAATGTCCCTCATGACATTCAGAGTGTACTGCAGACAGAGCTGTTTGATTTTAACCTTCTCACAGTCTCACCATTGTCTTAAAGAAACAAAACTGTTCCTTTCAGCCCTATGCACCTTCCAGAAATAAACCACAACATCTTTGAAATTAGCCTCACTGAGTAAATTGGTGTTAAAATGCCAGTATGCACTCCGTTTTTCAGTTTTTGCAATAAAAGCACTGCAGACCACTAAAAAATGATCACTAAAATGTACAGGTAAAATACTACATGTGTTGAGTGAAACACTCAAACTTGGCTCTGACCATCATCAGCCTTCCTTAAGTTCAGAAGAAGTCGGCAGAAACTTTCCTCCCTCCATCTGTTCACCATCACCACTGTTGTCTCCACCTGTTTCCTCCTCCCTGTTCTTCATTTCAGCTCTGCCTCTTTGCTCCTTCTCACTTATTCCTCCCTTTTTTCCAGCTTCCTTCTGCCCTGATGTTCCCTCTCCAGCAGTCTGACCAGATTCAGTACCGGCAGGTTTTTCTGGACACACTCGGATCACATGACCCTCCTTTCCACAGCCGAAACACTTCATAACGTCTGACGTGGCAAACAGAACATAATCAAACCCATCAATTTTCAGCCGAAAAGACAAGTTCAACTCTTCATTGCTGTTATTCAGGATCATGAATAACTGTCTCCTGTGAGACACCACATGCTGGAGCAAAGGACATTTACACCCAGACAGGGCTTTTTTAATAGGGGACACTATTTTTCCAAGCCTGGAGAGTTCTCTCTCCAGCACTTCATCTCTGATGAACGGGGGGGACGTTAGACAAAATCACCTTTCTGGCCGGTGAGGCCAGAGGCAGCACTGGTACGAACGTTTCATTCACCACAATAATTTCTCCACTTCGTCCACAAAGATCACCACCGCCCCGTTCATCCTGGCCGCAGATCTCACACTGCCGGCCCCGACAACCTCCGCCACCGCTAACGCACACTCCTCTACGGAGCAGCGGAAACCCGGACAGATCTTAAGTCCGTGTTTCCTCGTCAGCCTGGAGAACTCCATGCTGCCCGACAACAAACAAACACACACACCTGACAACAACAACTAACCTTAGAACTACACACAGTAACACATTAAACCGACATGAAACAAGAAAAAGTTTAGAAAAACACTCACTCATCCACTCAGAGAGAGAGAGAGAGAGAGAGGGGAGAGAGAGAGAGAGGGGGGAGGAGAGAGAGAGAGAGAGTGGGGGGAGAGAGAGAGAGGGGGGAGAGAGAGAGGGGGGGAGAGAGAGAGGTGAGAGAGAGAGGGAGGGAGAGAGAGAGAGAGAGGGGAGAGAGAGAGAGAGAGGGGAGGCGAGAGGAGAGAGGAGAGAGGAGAGAGAGAGAGAGGAGAGAGAGCGAGGAGAGAGGAGGGAGGAGAGCGAGAGAGGAGAGAGCGAGAGAGAGAGCGAGGGAGAGAGAGAGAGAGCGAGAGAGCGAGAGAGCGAGAGAGAGAGCGAGGGAGAGCGAGGGAGAGAGAGAGAGCGAGAGAGAGCGAGAGAGAGCGAGAGAGAGCGAGAGAGAGCGAGAGAGAGAGAGCGAGAGAGAGAGAGAGGAGAGGAGAGAGAGAGGGAGAGGAGAGCTCTGCAGAAATACCATTTTCAACAGGCCTAGTAAAAATGTAAATCAAAATGTGGCGGTCAGCGTTGATACTGAGGCGGCCGCCACAAATAAATCATGTATGGGAACCCTGTACTGTTCAGCTGCACTATCTGTGGCCCGGTCTCAGCGTCTGTGGCCCTGGTGCTGGTACTACTACAGAGCCAGTCGTTACTTTTTACATTACTTGCATTTCAGTGAAACTCTGCTTTTCCATTTTCGTTGTAGCTCGTTTTCCAGTCAGTGGAAGAGACAGAGTTCATCTGGAATAGACCGACAGGCCGGGGAGAACGGGGGCGGCCCGTGACGCTCAACCTTCTACCAACCTCCGGGATTTGTCCCGGTTCTCCAGACTGCGATTTGAAAAGTTCTGAAGGACAATCATTTCTGGCCCGCCATCTAACAGCTTGAAAGAAATGTGGTCCGATGCCAGACTTATTAGCCGACCCCTGATCTGGAGTGTTTGTTCTTTATTAATTCTAGCTGTGGGACTGGGACAAGGTTTAGTTTCACTCCTGACCCCTTTGTGTTGTCTTAGTATTCCCCTGTTAGCCTCTCTAGGGTTATGGCTGCTGCTCTCTTTGTGTTTTGGCTTTTAAAACCATTTGGAGCTGAAGAGAGATCTTCTTTGTTTCACTTATTTTGTGGAGCTTGGTAACTGTCTCTCTTAGTGGAGACCTCTTTTGTTCTTTGTTTTTGTCTTGTATGGTTAAGCAGAACCCAGAAGGTCCTTTACTGTGGTTCTACATTTGTGTTAAACTCTCACTTTCCAATTAAACACCTTTTCACCAAAAACATCCAGTTTATGTTGCTTTACCCATCGAGCCGGGACGTAACAAAGAGGTTCAGAGTGAATTATCCAGTGGAGATGTTTCTTGTTATATTAAGATTTTAAATGTCAATCATATTAATCTCAGCACAGAAGGAAAAAATGGTGTCTGACCTCAGAGTCTCCAGTCTGCAGTGTGGATCCTCCAGAAAACCACACAGCAGCTTCACTCCTGAATCCTGCAGCTCGTTGTCGGTCAGCTTCAGCTCTCTCAGATGGGAGGGGTTGGACTTCAGAGCTGAGGCCAGAGAAGCACAGCTGATCTCTGACAAACTGCACCAACTCAATCTGAATAAAGAATAAATGGTGTAACGTTAGAAGACAATGTTCCTGCTTGAAATCATTCAGTGTTTAATAATCTGTTCAGAGCTGAAGAAGGTTTAGAATGTAGAAGTTTAGAAAATGGAAATATTTGTTATTGTCTGATAGTTGAAATAGAGATTATTTATTTATTCATTGTATTTATGTATTTTATTATAATTTCTTTAAAAACATGATGTGGAATAGAAGCTGATAATCAGGAAGAGCGTTACGTCTGTTTGTGTTATTATTTCTAAGTCTGTGGATGAAACGTTAAGTCAGCTGTCAGATTGCCGGCTGATGATTGGTTCTGACGGATCCTTCTACTTGCAGACTGCATCAACACGGACTGTTCTTAAATAGCGTGTTAGCTTGCTGACACTGTTTGGAGTAAAGCAGCCGTCCTCTGATCAGTCCTGAGCTCCATCAGAGAGTCCAAACATTTCAGACACTAAAAGTTGAAAGTTTCCTCTGCAGAGTTTCTCTGTCTGACCTGTCAAGTTTTTAACTCCATTTATTGTTTTGCTGCAGAAATGTCCCACGATATTAACTGTGACATCACTGCGAGCATGGAAACGTTTAAATGACTGACAGCAGCAAGGGATTCACTTTGTGTGAAAAGTGAGAGGAGAGAGAGAGAGAGAGAGAGAGACAGAGAGAGAGAGAGAGAGAGAGACAGAGAGAGAGAGAGACAGAGGAGAGA
>NW_024040040.1:55230806-55287806 GCF_014851395.1 Micropterus salmoides | reverse complement strand
TGTAAGAGTATTTTAATGCTGCCGTTTCAGATACTTTGTGTACTACGAGGTACATTAGTAGTAAAGTACTGCATCGTATTATAAAAGCACATCATGTGTGTTTTTATGTCAAAGTAAGTGTAAGTGTCAAATAAATGTAGCGCAGTGAAGAGTTACGTGTACTTGTACTTGTACTGCAGTACATTTCCCTCTGAAGTGAAGTACAAGTACGTCAACAGTGTACTTGAGCGCAGTACTTGAGTAAATGTGCTGCATCAGTGCGAACAGCAGGATGATCCAAACATAACAACAGAGAGTGGAGCAGTGCAGCTTCAGGAAGCGCTGACATCATTATTAATATTAATATTGTTGAGAATCAATTCTGATGTTTGAGTAGCAGCTAAACAAGGTAACTGCTGAGCAACACAAAGGGAAGAACCAGTAACGTTTACCAGTATGACCAGTGGAGAACAACACAGCAGGATGCAGAGTTAGCAGAGACTGTCAGGAAGGAGAGAAACAGTTCAGTCATGATATCAGTTATCGTATCGACCACAACTGATTATTATCGGATATCTGCTCTGAAATTTCACAGCATTTTGACCAAAATCATTTTAATTCAACCTGTTCAGGCCAAGAGAGACGCTAACAGACGTTTGTTCCTCTGCATCTCATTGACGGTTAAATAATGCATTCTTTTAGAGGAACTCAGCACTGTGTGTGTTTTTACGTCTTGATGGGGACTTTATCCTGAGACAATGAGGACTCGTGTCCATGTGGACAGAGAGAGTTTTTGAAGGTTAAGACTTGTTTTAGCGTTCAGATTACAGTCAGTCTAATGTCAGAGGATTAGGTAAGGCAGTTTGTCAGGGAGATGTCCAAAGGTGTGTGTGACTTTCTGTTGTCGTGCGACTCTTGAACAAACTTGTTTCCTGGTTCTGAGCTCACAGACAGTTTTTCCTTCAGATAACTGCTACATCAAACCTTTAACATTTAAAAGCTGACCTGCAGTTGAAAAGCACAAATGTTTTCTGTAGAAATTTAAAAGATTCAAGAAAATTAGTTTTATTTAATGACCAATTAATAATTCAACCTGCTATATTATAAAATCTAAAGACATTTGAGAAGCTCATTAAAAGTCGTATTTATTGCAGAACTATTCAGCCAGATGAAGTTAGACTGAACAAAGGAAGAGAGTTGGTCATAAACCTGAGCAGGTGAAGAAAAAGGGAGCAACTAAACAATAACAGAGAAGTTTGCAGGAAGTTAGTTGAGACTCATTTAGAGTCGACTGATCAGATCCATCAATAATCAATAACTGGCTTCTCTCTGTTGCAAACTGAAAATATCTGAGTTTCTTATGTTTGTTGTTTCTGCCATTTTATAAACCAAACGATCATCAATAGAGAGAAGACCTGTCAGCTTAATCAGTAATGAAGATATTTATTAGCTGCAGCTGTGAATAACATTTAAAAAACACATCTAATTTGAATAATTACTCATTCATAATAAACTTCTACTGAAATAGTGACATGAAATTCAGTAAACAAGACTTTAACTTAAACATCTGATTAGTGGAGGAGGATTTCCCACCTGTTTGTGAACACTGAAAGATAATATGGGAATTAACTACAATGGGCAATTTTGTACTTGTTAAATCAGAAAAAGCAAATACTATGAATAAACACATCTAATAAACTGAACTTAAACTAATATCAGCAAAACAGAAAGGTGACCTGTGAGACTCATAAGATAAACCTGCTGTGGGACGGCTCAGTGAAGGCATCTGGTAATTTTATCATCTGTAAAACTAAATAATGTTTTGTTTTATCAAACACCCAGTGAACATTTATTTGTGATGAAATTAGTCCTCATCTCCTGATGAAGCTGCCACATTTACACCAGGACAACATTCCCGCTGTGTGTGATTACAAAATGTTGCATTCATATTATAGTCTGTTAGTACTCCAATAAGTAAAGATTGTTTAAATATATATAGATATATAATTGTTGTCCTTGATATTAACTTTCTGAAGATTTCTAATTTCCTGCCTGTTAAATACAGGTGTGTTCCCTTCTTCACTTTTCCCTGAGGAAGGTCATCTGTGGTCAGTCCATCAGTCACATCCACATGAAATGAGAGAGTTTGTCTTTTATGTCATAATCTGGTCTGTGTTCATCAGTGTTACATCCCGAAGTGTCTACGGGCAGCGGGCCATTAACATAAACCAGATCTTATTGGTATTTGAAAGGATATTTATTTTAAAAAAGGCAAACAGAGCTCACAACAGAAAATGGGCCTTTGGGTGCTGCAGAAATCAATAAAGGAGGGTTACTAATCTAACTACAACTATTGCGGTGTATACCAGTAAAACAAACAGACCAGACCCACCAAAACAACTAAAACGCCACAGCAGGCTGAAACATGAGGATTTACACTGAAGACGCGTCACGCTGAACCATCGTGCATATTGAGTCTCTTTATTACGCTATCACTTACTTTGAGTGATGCATGTTGTAAGTAGTGCAAAAGGTACCTCAAAGACATCAGTGTAAGATGTTGACGACGATGGTAACGGTCAACAGAAAGTTCTTCCCCATGCTCACCCTGCAGCCATGATCAACCCAAGCTTCCTCACAGGTGAGCACACACACACATTAATACAGACACCACGCCCCCAGTCACACCCACAGTACCTGATGACGTCACGATGCGCGTGCATGTACACTACAGTGCAAAGAAAAGAGAGGAAACCCAATAAAAACCCAAACAAACCCAGTGTATGGCTCCTACAACAACTAAACAAAAAGGCTAATCCAAAAAGCTCTCTAACTAAAATCCAACACACAAAGCGCACAGCACCCCTGAACCTAGTGGAACTAAACAGAAACCAAACTACTGTGTGCTACAGCGGTATCAGTTTTAGGACTCGATACCTGGCCCACTTCCTCACCTTTGCACAGTTCTAACAGGACCACGTACAACAGTGTCTATCAAGGCTAAACAACAAACACTACAAGGCAAACAGCTCTGAGGCAGCTGCCCTGACCTGCAGTCCAAGTAGGCTATTTTTCTAGTCTTTCACCCTGTTTTTCAGTTTTTCATGCTGTCTCCTGTTAGTTGTTTCTGGGCAGTGCATTGATTTTGCTGCTGTTTTAAAGGTGCTTTCACTTCAGCTGCTGACATCATGTTACTCTGACTGTGATGTGAAGGCTGCTTTGACCTTCTTGCATTGAGGCTGTAATGCTTCTAATTAAATCAGCTGCATCATGTTCACACATTCAGGGATGGATGGCTGAGAAGTTACGCTGAACTGTTCATGAGCCATGTGGGAAGAATTTAACAGAACATTCTGTCAGTAATTCATGAACATCACAGAGAGGCTGTTTAAAGATTTCCTCTCATACAGGTTGTAGACTGAGATTTTACTTTCAGCAGCTACACATCATGGTAAACAGCTCTCTTTTCACCAAACACTCAGCTGACTTCCTGTAAATGCAGAGGGGAGGAGCAGCACTGAGAACAGGGAGGAAGCTGAAGCAGAAAGAGTTCAGTTAGAGTCCCAGAACTGAAGGCTGAGGCAGGGTGAGTGTTAATCCAACATTTTATTATGTTACTGTCAAAGTCTCTGAGGCAGTTTTCTCCCTGTGGACTGGAGAGGAAAGAAACCTTAGAGGGAACTTGTGTGTTACTTCCTGTTCTCTTGTGACTCTTGGACAGACTTGTTTTCTGATTCTTGTGCTCTGAGCTCACAGTCAGAGAGATTTACTCTGACGTTTCACTAATCCCTCTTTCTGAAACGGGGCCCTGAGGGCAGCAGAGTACAGGTGGTTATCTGGGTGGGTTGGGTCCCGGATTATGTCTGTGGCCCGACGGAGACATCAGGGTCACTGAGTCGTCCCATATGGACGCATTGGTCAAGAGCCATAGTCGTCAGTTTTTGACGGTAAAGGCAGGTATGATATTTAACCGAAAAGACCGAGGAAGGAGGTGGTTGGAGGGCCAGAACCTCGACTTTGAACCAGGAGAACGGGGTTTGTGTCCCACGTGAAACAAAAAGTCAGCATTAAATATTTTTACCTTATGTGTTAACTGACATACGTAGTTATTTAAACCCAAACCATGATCTTTTCCTAACCTTAACCAAGAAGTTTCTGTGCCTAAACCCAACCAAACTGCAACGTTTCACGAAATGGCGATGTTTATTTTGAAAGTTTATACCGGACGTTGCATATTTATTATTAACTTTACCGGAAGTTGTATGTTTGTTGTTGCTAAGCGTTGCTAACTTGATAAATCTCAATAATTGAAGCAAAAGGGCCGCCCAGGGCGTTAAAAAACGACGACAAAGGGCCTCGACCAGGCGTCAATATGTGACGAGTCGGGAGGAAGAACGTGTTGGTCAGTGAGAGAGAGCAGCTGTGTGTTGGTGATGTTCTGAGCTGGTTTAGTAACTCTCTGTAGGGCCTTTCTGTCAGCCTCAGTGCAGCTTGTGAACCACAGCAGGATGTCATGAGAGAAGATCCATGAGGAGCTGCTGGGACAGGTTCACCTTCCTCAGTGCCCTTCAAAAGTAGAGCTGCCTGTTTCCCAAGTGTCCATGTGAGGTCCAACAAATGCTGCTGACTCTCAACTCTCTCCCTTGATGTATAGATGAGCATTTTCCTCTCTTTTCCTCCTGAAGTCAAGCATCAGTTCCAGAACCAGGTTCTTTTACGCAGCTGCTATACCGACACGGAACCTGCAACTTTTAAAAGTTGATCCCCGATTGCAAAGTGAAAATATGTTTTACTTGTGCAGAGAACTGGTTTCTTGTGTTCTGAGCTCACAGTCAGTGTCACTGTTTTACCTCTCAGACTGCCTGAAGTCCAGAAGATGAGTGTTTGTGTGGAGGAAGAGGAGGACGGAGCAGAGTCTGCAGGATCCAGCTGTCTGTCTATGAAGGGTGACTGGTCCAAAGATAAACCTCCAGACTTCAGTCCTGAACCTGGACCTTCAGACACAAAGTAAGAGACTGTTTTTACTGTAAACTGACCTGATGGAAGATGATGCATTGAGGATGAAGACAAAATGTTCTGCTAACAGATTTATATTCCTGATGCAGAACTATTAGTGCAGATACTGTTTCAAACTAAGATGGATCTGATTTGATTTCTGGAGCAAAACACCTGAGAACCTCCATTTCAGAATTTACACTTCAAGAACATCTTCATATATTTTTGCCCTCACGTTGACGTCACTGTAAAGATTTAGAAGGATTCAGAATCTGAAAGAATCTGCTTCAAATGTGTCCTTCATTTTCTCCTATTTGTCCTCTAAACACTGAGCTGTTTGGCTCTTCCTCAGATCAGCTGTTCTGATCCACCAGATGCATCTTGAATCACTTCAGATCATAATTGTGCAACATGTGGTGAAAAAGCATTTGTAGTTCAGCTTTGCTCACCTTGATGAACACTTTGCTTTGAATCATTAGTAAGTGGAGCTTTGAGCTCAGATTCTCTCCACCATATATTGTTCCTAAAGGTGAAGAACAAACAAACACGGGCAGCACTGATGGAAAAGTTAGCAGTGGATGGAAAAAGGGCAGAAAATTGGACCACTTCTCTTTTTACAATATTTGAATAGTTTTCATGTGATAGTTGACAGTAGAGAGTGACAGGAAACTCCGTGTGGACTTGAACCTGTGACACCGCTGTTACATGCTGTGTGTTTAGACCACTTCTAAGCTCAGTTCAAAGCTAACTAACTCAAGCTAAGCTGCCCAGAGTGACTGTAAAACAGTGAAGGACATAATCAGCTCTCTTTAATGGAGGCTTTTACTGTGAAGGAGCTGCAGGAAGTGTTGAGTTTGTGTTAATAACAAACTGCAGGCAGATCACTAAATGTTTAATCAGACAGTCAGACAGGAAAAGCAGTTAATTAGTGTTTCTGAGAGCAGGAGAGCTGAAATAAAAGGAACAATCATCTTCATTACTGACTGAAAGCTGAATTCAAACAGAAAAGTAACGACACTTTTACTCTGTGACCATCTGAGCTTCTACACAGTGTCGGACACATCTGGAGATTTTTCAACAACAAGCAACAAATCATTTTAGTTCTAAAGAAATGTCTTCACAGAGAGAGGAAGAGGAGTCCTGTTCCTGTGGAGGAGCAGCCGTCCTGCTGTGCTTTGTGTCAGGACGTCCTGAAGGATCCAGTCTCTACCAGCTGTGGACACTGGTTCTGCAGACGGTGCATCACCTCATACTGGGACCAGTCTGCTTCATCGGGACACTCCTCCTGTCCCCAGTGTGGAGACAGATCCAGAACCAGAGCTGGACTGCAGACAGCCAGTCAGAGCAGCTCTGTACAAAGTAAGACTGGACATCTGTCTGCTTCTTCAGATATTCTGATGTTGATGGTTTTTATATTAGTAATGAAAATAATCAGCACATATTCTTTGTTTTATCTCCTATTGTTTCTCTTCTTTAGTGAGAGGTGGTCTGCAGGAGGATTTAGATGAACATAAGATCAGTCTGAGGAGGAGATGTGAACGTGTGACTGAAGGAAGTGATGAAACAGGAAGTGGAACCCTCCTCAACAGGATCTACACTGAGCTCTACATCACAGAGGGACAGAGTGAAGAGGTTAATACCCAGCATGAGGTGAGGCAGCTTGAGACAGCTTCCAAGAAGAAGACCCTCCATGACGCTCCAATCAGGTGCCAGGACATCTTTAAAGCCTTACCTGGCCAACAGAGAGCCATCAGAGTGGTTCTGACCAACGGCGTCGCTGGCGTTGGAAAAACCTTCTCAGTGCAGAAGTTCACTCTGGACTGGGCAGAGGGCTCGGAAAACCAAGATGTCGGTCTGCTGGTTCTGCTCTCGTTCAGGGAGCTGAACTTGATCAAAGATGAGCGGCACAGTCTCCTCACGCTGCTCCATGTTTTCCATCCAACATTACAGAAGGTCCCAGCAGAGAAGCTCGCCGTCTGGAAACTGTTGTTCATCTTTGACGGCCTGGATGAAAGCAGACTTTCATTGGATTTCCACAACAGTGAGGTTGTGTCTGATGTCACACAGAAGTCATCAGTCAACCTGCTGCTGACAAACCTCATCGAGGGGAATCTGCTTCCCTCGGCTCTCGTCTGGATAACTTCCCGACCTGCGGCGGCCAATCGGATCCCTCCTTCGTGTGTCGGCAGGGTAACAGAAGTACGAGGCTTCACTGACGCCCAGAAGGAGGAGTACTTCAGGAGGAGAGTCAGTGATGAAGAGCTGTCCAGCAGAATCATCTCACACATCAAGACCTCCAGGAGCCTCCACATCATGTGTCTAATCCCAGTCTTCTGCTGGATCACTGCTACAGTTCTGGAGCACATGTTGACTACAGAGCAGAGAGGAGAGCTGCCCAAGACCCTGACTGACCTGTACTCACACTTCCTGCTGGTTCAGATAAAGAGGAAGAAGCAGAAGTACGATGAGGGACATGAGACGAGTCCACAGGAGCTGACGGAGGCTGACAGGGAGGTTCTTCTGAAGCTGGGGAGGCTGGCGTTTGAACAGCTGGAGAAAGGAAACATCATGTTCTACCAAGAAGACCTGGAGCAGTGTGGTCTTGATGTCACAGAGGCCTCGGTGTACTCAGGAGTTTGTACAGAGATCTTCAAAAGAGAGAGTGTGATCTTCCAGAAAACAGTCTACTGCTTTGTTCATCTGAGCGTTCAGGAGTTTCTGGCTGCAGTCTACATGTTCCACTGTTACACCAGCAGGAAGACAACAGTAGTGGAGACTTTCCTGCGAAAGACATCCCTGGAGATCTTCCTGAAAGGAAGTCCTAGAGAAATCCCTTGACAGTAAAAATGGCCACCTGGACCTGTTTGTTCGCTTCCTTCATGGCCTCTCTCTGGAGTCCAACCAGAGACTCTTAGGAGGCCTGCTGGGTTGGACAGACAACAGTCCAGAAATCATCCAGAGAGCCATCAACAACCTGAAGGAGATGAACAGTGATGAGATCTCTCCTGACAGAAGCATCAACATCTTCCACTGTCTGACGGAGATGAACGACCACTCAGTACATCAGGAGATCCAAGAGTTCCTGAAGTCAGAGAACAGATCAGAGAAGAAACTCTCTGTGTTCGACTGCTCAGCTCTGGCCTACATGCTGCAGATGTCAGAGGAGGTTCTGGATGAGTTGGACCTGCAGAAGTACAACACATCAGAGGAGGGACGACTGAGACTGATTCCAGCTGTGAGGAACTGCAGAAAGTTTCGGTAAGTCCAGATGTGATTATCAACACTGTAAAGATGAAGCATCAGTATTACAGTAAAGATACACACTTTACACACTCGCTCAATATAAAACCTCCACACTATAAAAGTTTCCTAAACTAGTCTTAAAGCTGCTGATTGAAATAATTCTACATGTGTTAAACTCCAAATGTCTCCAAACATCATTTCTGTGTTTCTATCCATCAAGTTAGTGACACAAGTATCTTCTATCATCTTCTATCTTTCTTTGGGTGATGGAGGCTTGATACAAATCCAGCAGGAAAACTTGAGGATTAAGAGTTTGTGCTGAAAATGTTTTGACAGTCGTCATTTTATCACAGCAGTCTTTTTATTTTTCCACTGATCCAGTGTCTGCACTCTGTTCCTATACTGTGTCTGTTTCTTGTTCTTCTATGCAGACACACAGACATGTCGTATCTGTGATCTGCTGGAGCTAACGGCACTTGAAGGGTTTTATTATATTCTCTGCAGTTTCTGAGCTATTTCATATGAAGGACTGTTCTGTTTATACAATATCTATAATTATTGTTTGATTGAGAGGATGTGAGGGGAGGCCATCCTCCCTCTTGAAGAGAAACAGAACATCCCCCTCTCCATCCTCATTAAATAAATGTGCCACTTTACATAGTTTAGTTCCAACAATGAATGTCTCTTCATGTGTTTTGCTGCATTAGAAATGAGTTTGATTTAGAAACAGTAAGGAAGCTCTCTCTCTGGTAGGATTTGAATGGACAGTCTTTGTGTATTTAGCAGCTGGTTTCCTCAGACATCAGCTCATTACACAGTCAGCTGCTGGGACGGCCTCCAGGTTCATTCTGCCAGTGAAGGAGAGCTCAGCAGCTTCAGTTCAGTGGAGGGATTTTATCATCACCGAGCTCAGAGAAGAAATGATGCTGTTAAACAGCTGAACTCCACTTGAGAACAACTGTTACCCAGAACATGTTAATAATACAGTCTTCAGTACTAATTATACTATCAATGCAATAGATGTCATTACATGAATTTAATGGGAGATGAAAAGCAGATGCAGTGACATAATAAGATAAACACACACAAGCACATGACTGAGGTAAATCCATACGAGTGCAGTTCAACCTGCAGTGATTTTACAGCTCAGTGAACATCACGTTAAAATAAAGTTTAACAAACACAAATCAGCACCTGTTAATCACAATATGACATGTTCACATTACAGTCAGACACTTTTGTCCAAAGCAGTAATAATGTGCTTCATTATGTTGACACTTTGACATGTGGACAGGAGGAGCTCAAGTTTCAAACCACAAACCTTGTGATCAATGGCTGAGCAGCTGAGCTGCAGCCGCTCATGTTAATGTGCTTTGTGATGCAAAATGAACTGTGCCTTTGTTTGTTTTTAGAACAAAGTGTCAGATTTTATTATACTTTAAGTTTTATATTCTGTCATCACAGACTTTCTGAATGTAAACTCTCAGAGACTCACTATGAAGTCGTGGCCTCAGCTCTGAAATCCAACCCCTCCCATCTGAGAGAGCTGGACTTGAGTTACAACAACCTGCAGGATTCAGGAGTGAAGCTTCTGTCTGCTGGACTGGAGAGTCCACACTGTAGACTGGAGACTCTGAGGTCAGTTCATGTATTTTGCTCTTGTCCAAATTTAATCCATAAAAGAAGTTTCAAATTTCCTTCAGTTCTCTTGTTTTCTGCGTTTGTCTGAGCACAAATCACAACAACTCTTTTTTTTTTTTTTTGTCAGTCTGAACAGTTTCCACATTTAGTCTGAACTCAAACTGGATTCATGTTATTAAGGAAACTGTAGGATTTATCCTCAATGTGCTGTGAAATTAAATCTAATGTTTATCATTTTTATTACATGTTAGACACACGTATAGGAGTCAAATGTTTGTCACTAGATGTTTCTGTAGGCTCAACTATATAAGCAAGGGGGCAACAGGTAGTTGTCAGGTGTTGACCCCGGAAGGGCAAACAAGTTTTTCACCGCTATGGCGGAGTTTGTGTGAATGCTGTTGTCATGTTAATTTTTGGGAATCTTCGTGCTTGTGGACTTAGTGCCCCTTTGATCTGTGTGGAGGACATTAAATTTGTGATATTGCAATGAAGACGATGCCTCTGGATCTGATTTACACGCAACATCAGGTACAACATTAGCCGCCTAACGCGTCATAACAAGCAGCTACAGGTCAACAACATTAGCACAGTATTAGACTAGCTACATCAACAGGTAAATAAAAAATTAAAAGAAGTTCAACACATTTTCAAAACCTTTAGAATACAGTGTTTTACAGGAAATTATACATTTATACATAGCAGCTCAAACACACACACAGAGTGTAAAACATATTTCCAAATGCAGCTGTTTGAAGTATCGTGTCTGATCTGTTACCGTGATAGGGATGCACCTAACAATTAAAACTGATTCATCTAACAACCAATTTATTTGTTATTCTAGAGATTATTAAATAAATATCAAAACCTCATATCAAAGCTGAACTAGCAACTCACTGGCCCGTTGAAAAAAAAACATTAGTAGGCCTATTATAAAAACGAAAACAAAAAAATCGCATTAGAAACTCAACATCCTGCAGCTGTTTTGCAGCTCATGGCGCACCGTTGGCCAATCAAGAGTTGTAGTGACGAGTGGTTTTCAAAAGTTATTTCTCTAATCTCAATCAAGCGGCAAAGTAAAGTGAAACCATGCAGACGGAACTTAAACCTGCATCCTCTCTAACGGCCAGCAGGGGGCGAGTCCGCCGGTTTCAGTCCGGTTCCATTAGAGTTAATGTTGCTACTTCCCAGCTGATTTATTCCCTCAGTAAACTCTTTCATAATGAGTTTCTGGTCTCAGTCGCTAGTTTAAAGTCTTCTCCAACACAGCATGATGTTCATTTAGTAAATTATGGTCCCATTTAGGGGGAAATAGAGCAGAATGCAGCAAATGCTTTAGAGCAGATTACCTTGTGATCGCCATGGTAGCGACCTGTCAATCAGGATAGAGGCGACTTGTATCTGCTGCTCCATGTAAAGTTTTTTATTAAATGTCAGCAGGAGAGAGAGCTCGTCATGTTTGAGTCTGTCAGTATGTTTTGTTTTAAAAGTAAATTGTTTTGTTAACCTTTTTATTTTTGTATAATTTTCACTGTGATTAGCCTACATTTTAATTTAGTTTTTTTATATTCAGGATGTATTTAATAAGCGATTAAACATAGTAACAGTATTTCTAAGCCTTTGGTTGTAACATTGATAAATAACTTTTGGAAGGAGGGACAGTGAAAATTGTCTTTGGGCCAGTAAGTTTCAAACCCACTGACTATCTACATAATGTATCGTCATGTAGCTGTGGACAGGGGAGGAGTCCACTGGGCTGAAATGATGCAGACTTTTTCAGGCATTTTCAGAACAATAACCTCCTGAATCACGGCAACCGCATTCCTCTTCAACAAAGAGGCAAGACATTATGGTGACTAAGAAAGAAAAGTGACCAACTCATAAACAACAGGCCAGCTAAGGCGCACACACAGTTTAATACCCACAAGCCCATCAGACATCCAACAGGTGCTCAGCGGCGACCTGTCCCTGAAGTGATGACAGCCTTTTAAACAGGAGCACGGCAGCCACACCGAATCCACTGAAAAAGCACTTGTAAAGTTACTCACCTGTTTGAATCAGACGAGCCTGCATTGAGCCAAATTTTAGACAACGTCCCGTTCAAAAATCCCAAACCATCTTATTTGGGAGCGACCCTCTCCTCCTGTTCTTTTCTCTCCTGTCTCTTCTTCAAACTACTCGTTGGAATAGCTGACTGCTAGCTTGCACGTGTGCTCTGCTGGTCTACTTGTCAGATTTTGGAGTCTTGTATCGTCGTTATTCGTCTGAAGGTGATCTGAGAACAGTTTGTCCTACAGCCTGTAAGTGAAACAGTCTGAATGTTTACAATCTGCCCGAACACAGCGTGGAGTCAGCTGTGGCCACGGTACATGCTCAGATTAACTTGTGATCCGACAGCTGTATCTACCGTCGCTCACGTCTCAGATCACTCACTCATTTAGCAAACACACACACAGACGGTGGAAGCAGGGGTGTAGAAACTAAAACCAGCTGGGAGTGGTGTAGGCCGAGGCTATACTCGTATCGTTTAATCCTATCTGTTGATCTGGTCCTTGCTAGTGAAGTAAACGGCAAATATAAACTGTTACCATGACAACAGCAGTGCAGAAATAACTTTGAACATGGGGGCAATAAAGAACCACTTAGAAAATGGGTGAGTAAGTATTAGGTCACTGCTCCTAACAGAAAACCTGTTCCTCGTGGTGATCATCCTGATATATCGGGCTTGTGTGGGGACAAAAAGTGAACGTGCTGCCGTCTCGACAAAGAGCTCCAGGATGCTTTCACTTGTTCGTGCTCAGCAGTTGTGCTGCAGTGAAGACATTTCCAGTTTGCAGAGCTCACAGAGCAACATGTTGTTGGGTCTCTGTCTAAAATTCTTTGTGATGGTCGTTTTTTTGTTCTGCAGCTTGTTCTCCGGGTGGAATCGCTGCTTTAACTGGACGCAGCACTTCACTGCGACCCGCCGACGCATGTTATGCAAATAAAGATATTTCCTAATCGATGACATCAATTTCGTGGATAATTGGGCCCAGCCCTACACCACATCATTTGATGTGACTTTGTGTTCTGACTCAGCCAGTAAACAGGAGCATAAATAATACACTACATTTGTACAGGAAGGAACTCGGTTACATTTAAGATGAAGAGAACGAGACTCTCTCTTTGCTCAGTGCACATTTGATCCAGTTAGAAGGACGACTGAGGATGAAGCTCACAGTCAGTCAGCTGTGTGTTGATGGAGATGACAGTGGTGATGAGGAGAGGCTAAATCTGTGCTTTGAAATGAGAACCAGAAGTGCTGGGACAGGTGTTAAAGAGCTGGAGTTTTGTATTTACTTATTTATTTCATGTTGAACATTTTGGAATTCTGTAGAAAACATCTGTCTTAGTATTTTTCATAGATTAGAAGAAGCAGAAGAAAATGAAAGTAACAGAAGTACCAACATGTCTGACTTGATCATTATTCCAGACTGGCCTGAGATCAGCAGCATGTTATTGATCTGTGTTGACATGAATAGGTGTATGAATGTTGTGCTGACATTTGGATGATGTCTGTAGAAGGCTGACATTATGATGATCCACAATAACACAATGACAAAGTCCCACAAATGAGCCTCCAAAGCTCTTTGAGGCTCGGGGCTGGATGAGTCTGTGGCTGAAGGAGCTCCTGAGCTGCCTCAGCTCAGCATAGAGAGGATGAGAGGGGTTGTCCATGATGGTTTCCAGCTTCCCTCTCATCCTCCTCTCAGTCACTGCCTCCACACTGTCCACTTCCATCCCCACCACCGAGCTGGCCTTCCTCACCAGCTCGCCCAGTTTGTTGGCGCCACAAGTCCCGATGCCCCCTCCCCAGCACACCACAGCAGAGAAGATGACACTGGCCACTACAGACTGGTAGAACAGCTGCAGCAGCCTGGAGTTTATTCTGGGTGCTGGAGTTGGTGCAGTTGTCCTAATACTTAAGAGATTACTAATATTTCTGTGTGGGATGTGCACATTTCGGTTTACTGGTCTATGCGTGATGATGACAGGAATAGAAGTCTTTGAGACTGTAGAGACGGCCTCCGGAGCGTCTGAGCACAGCCTCCTTCAGGATCCTACGTTGGGAAGCAGAGGTTTTTGACCGGGACGACGGCCACCGATCAGCGGCAGACCGGCGAGTGATTGTCAGGCTGCTCTCCTCACCAACCATGTCTACATCTGCACTTTCTGTCAGAATCTCCTCTGGCCCAGCTGATCACGGTTTGCCGCCAGTGCAGGAGATGTAGCCGGTGGAGGAGATGCAACAGTGTCGGCAGGCACGATCCGCCGAAAGAGATCCGTATCAGGGAGGAGGAGGAGGAGGAGGAGGAGGAGGAGGAGGAGGCGGCGGCGGAAGATAGTAAGACAGCTGGGCCAGAGGAGATTTTGGCAGGAAGTGCAGATGTAGTCAGGGTTGGTGAGGAGAGCAGCCTGACAATCACTCGGCAGAAGAGAAAATCTGAAATCGACAGTAAAGGCTCAAAAGCAAAGAAGGTTACAGTCCGCAAAGACAAACAGAAGCAGACTGTGAAGGAGTCGATGGCGGAGTATGACTCCAGTGTGGAAGGCCGTTTAGATGTCTCACTGAACAAAATGACCCCAGGAGAGCTGAATAAACAGATTTATGGGGTTGAGAAAATTAAACTGTTTCTACAGAAAACAGAATGTAAAAGGGGTAAAAGCTGAAAGTTTCTTTCCAGACAAAGAGGCTTTTCTTAACTCAGTCAAGTCACAGCTGAGGGCCAAAGGAAGAGAGGGTTTAACTGAGCAGGAGGTTTACAGGTTGAGGAAAATAGTGGTGAAGATCAGACATGAACTTAATGAAGAAGATGGAGAGGAATCAAACTAAAGGTTTTCTTTTTCTCAGTCTGTGTGTGCTGTCTGGTTGTCTCCTTTTTATTTCTTCAATGAGGGATTTAAAGTTGCTTCATTGAATTTAAATGGAGCTGCGGACATCAGGAAGAGGATGCAGCTATCTGAGCTGATGAAGCTGAAAAGTGTTGTTTGTCCAGGAAACACACAGCGACAGGTCCAGTGAAACTGACTGGAGATCAGAATGGGACGGGGAGGTCGTGTTAAGCTCCTTGACCTCCGTGAGCGGGGGGGTAGCCGTCCTCTTTTCTAAAAAGTTTCTGCCGACTTCTTCTGAACTTAAGGAAGGCTGATGATGGTCAGAGCCAAGTTTGAGTGTTTCACTCTCACATTCATTAATGTTTATGCTCCAAATGTCGGCTCAGAGTCCGTTTTATTAATCCCCTCAGTGACACTCTGACTAGCTGTGGTTCAGATGAGTTTTTATTTTTAGGGGGAGATTTTAATTGGACTCATGTTGAACCTCATGCTGCTTCAAAAAAGGCAATTAATGAAGTAATAAAAACACATGATTTGGTGGACGTTTGGAGGAGGTTGCACACTGAAGGCCGACAGTACACCTGGTTCGTTCACGGAGCCTCATGAGATCCGGAGACGGGTGGTGCAGTTTTACTCTGAGCTGCAAAAAGCGGAGCATGTGGAGCATGAACAGCTGTTTGAGTGTTTCAGTGAAGGCCTGCCCAGAGTCTCCAGAGATGACCATCCTGACCTGGAGGAGCCTCTGGTTTTAGAAGAGCTGCATGCTGCCCTGCAGGGGATGGATGTAGGGAAGGCCCCGGGTATTGACGGTCTTCCTGTCGAGTTCTATAAGACCTTCTGGAAAGAGTCTTAATCTGGGATGTTTTGGATGTCTCCAGTTCTTTGGGCACTGACCTTGGTCTCATTTCGTTAGACCAAGAAAAAGCATTTGACAGGGTTGAGCACCTTTATCTTTGGAAAGTTCTGGAGCGTTTTGGTCTCAGCCCACGTCTCATTGCTATGATAAAAGTTTTGTACCGAGACATTCAGAGTGTACTGAAGGTTAATGGGGGTCTGAGTGCTCCCTTCACAGTAGGCAGGGCTGTCAGACAGGGCTGTCCTCTGTCTGGGATGCTGTATACATTGTCCATTGAGCCCTTGCTACACAGAATCCGGTCCTGTATTCATGGTCTGGTTTTACCAGGTTTTAACACGCCACACGTTTTATCTGCTTATGCTGATGATGTCATGCTCCGGGTTAGAAATCAAGCTGAAATTAATATTGTTGGAAAAATTGTGTCTGAGTTTGGTCTTATCTCTGCTGCAAAAGTAAATTGGACAAAAAGTGAAGCTCTAGCAGTTGGAAACTGGTTTGGTGGTCTTCCGGTCCTGCCGGGGGGGTTGGGATGGAGAAATGATGGTATAAAGTATCTAGGTGTTTATCTTGGCAAAGAAGAAATGGTTAAAAGAAACTGGGAGGGCATGATAGAGACGATGAAAGGAAGGCTGAAAAAGTGGAAATGGCTGCTTGCTCAGATGTCTTTTAGAGGAAGAACTCTAGTAATCAACAACCTTGTAGCTTCAGCACTGTGGTATTGTTTAGCTTGTATGGAGCCACCTGCAGGTTTACTCGCAAAACTACAAGCAGTTTTAGTGGACTTTCTGTGGGACAGGTTACACTGGGTACCTCAGAGGCTGCTTTTTTTAATAAAAGAGGGGGGGCAAGGCCTGGTACACCTAGCAAGCAGAGTGGCAACTTTTCCATTTCAGTTTGCACAGAGATATCTGACTGGTTTTAAATACCCAGTGTGGAAAGAGTTTGCAAGCAGCATTTTAAGGAGAGCAGACAGGTTAGGACTTGACACTGCTTTGTTTTTAATGGATGTAGGTTATTTAAATCTGTCTGTAGCGCCTGATTTTTATAAGGGAGTTTTTAAGGCCTGGCACTTTTTTAAGAAGAGACGGTTGGAGCCGTCAGTCTCCCTGTACTGGTTACTGAACGAGCCTCTGATCGGTGGATCCGCAATGGACTTACAGGACAGTGGTACACCAGGCCTCCATCACATGCTCCGTTCTGCTGGCGCTACATCTCTCAGACGGATATTGGATGTAGCTGGACCTGGTTTTATGAACACTGAGGTTGTGGCTGCACTGAATGAGCACTGAATGTGTGCGGAGTGGCCCAGCCAGCCGCTACACAAACATCCTGCAAAGAAGCCCCGGAAAGGAGGGCTCGATAGGCCGCCATGCATCTGGTAGAATGAGCCCTCACAGCCACAGGTGAAGGCAAACCGTGCACCTGATAGGCCAGGGAAATAGTCTGAACAATCCAGTTTCTAATAGTATGTTTGGATGCAGGGAACCCAGCCCTAGGGAACCCAAAACACACTAGCAGCTGGTCAGCCTTCCTCCAACAGGAGGACCTCAGAGTGTAAATACTCAGTGCTCTGACAGGGCAGAGCAGATGAAGTCTCCCGTCCTCCGCCGTCACATGAGGTGGAGGATGAAATGCCTGCAGCACTGTGGACCCTGCCGCACAAGAAGGCACTTTAGGGATGTATCCTGGAAGAGGGTGCAGGATAGCCCTAATATTCCCCGGGGCAAACTCCAGGCTTTGCGGGGAAACCGAAAGCGCTTGGAGATCCCCCACCCTCCTCAGAGAGGTGATAGCAAGGAGAAAGGCCATCTTGAGGGTCAAGTGCTTAGCCTCAGCTGACTCCAGGGGTTCGAAGGGGGCCTCAACCAACGCCCCAAGAACCACCATCAGATCCCAAGTGGGAACCTTGGACCGAGTCGCAGGTCTCATCCTCCAGGCACCACGGAGGAAACGTACGTAGGGTGGACGTGAGGGTGGAAGGGGAAAGACCAGCAGAGAACCGGTCCTGGAGGAACTCAAGTACCTGAACCACTGGGCAGGTAACAGGGTCCACCGACCACTCCCTACCCCAAGTGGAGAAAACACTCCACTTCAGGCCGTACATCCTCCGTGTGGACGGGGCCCTGGAGCTGACTGCTCCGGCTGTTAGACCCGCCTCTAGGTACTGTGCCCCCTCAGGGGCCAGACCCACAGTCGCCATACGGCGGGGCAAGGGTGAAGAACCCGGCCCTGCGCCTGGGACAGCAGGTCTCTCCTCAGAGCGGGAGCAGAGCGACCGGGGGAAGAGCGTACAGACGTAGCCTCGGCCACGAATGTACCATGGCGTCCAGACCCAACGGGGCTGGAGGAACGAGAGAAAACCATAGCGGGCAGTGCGTAGTCTCTTGAGAAGCAATAAGATCCACGTCTATGGGACCAAACTCTCCGCACAAGTGCTCCACCACTTTGGGGTGAAGTCTCCATTCCCCGGGCCTCAGCCCCTGCCTCGACAGCAGGTCTGCTCCCTGATTCTGCGTCCCTGGGAGATACATCGCCCTGAGCGATCGTAACCTCTGCTGGGACCACAGGAGGATCTAACGCGCCAGTCTGTACAGAGGGCGCAAGCGCAGACCGCCCTGGTGATTCAGATAGGCCACCACCGAACGAACCAGGACGTGGTGGCGGGCAGGAAACTCCTTAGAGCCTGGAACACCGCCAACATCTCGAGACAGTTGATATGCCACTCGGATTGATGCACCTGCCAGGATCCCCTTGCAAAGCGGCCTTCCATGACCGCGCCCCAGCCCGTGAGGGAGGCGTCTGTTGAAATAACCAGCCGGCGACAAGACCCTCCCAGCACGGGCCCCTGGGACAGGAACCAAGTTTCTTTCCAAGCTGATGGGGAACGAAGACACTTGCACGTAACCCAAATCAGACGGAGAGGATTTCCCCTCGGGGAAAACCCTTGTTCCTTAGCCACCACTGCAGGGGTCTCATGTGCAGCAGTCCAGATGGTATTACGCTGGACGCAGCCGCCAGGAGACCCAACACTCGTTGAAAGTGTTTTATAGTGATGGCGTGGCCTAACTTCACCCCTTTCATGGCAGCCAATATAGTGTCGACACGTGCCGGAGACAATTGTGCCCGCATCGTTGTCGAATCCCATACTACCCCTAGGAAGGTAGTCCGTTGGGTGGGCGCCAGCACACTCTTCTTTGCGTTGAGCCTCAGCCCTAAACGCCGCAGATGAGCCTGAACGACATCTCGATGCCGAACCGCCAACTCTCGAGACTGGGCTAGGATGAGCCAGTCGTCGATGAAGTTGAAATCCGGATGCCCTGGAGCCTCAGCGGGGCCAGTGCTGCATCCATACACTTGGTGATACTGGTAAGCCACACCCCCGAAGGCGAACCTCAGGAACTTCCTGTGAGAAGGACGGATGGAGACCTGGAAATAGGCCTTTAGATCTATCATGACGAACCAATCCTCAGATTGGATGTGCGTCACGATGGCGGGGATGATGAGCATCTTGAACCTGAATCTCTTCAGAGACTGGTTAGAACCCGCAGATCCAAAATAGGGCGCAGCCCTCCGTCCTTCTTGGGGACTATGAAGTACCGGCTGTAGAATCCGGCGTCTCTGTCTGGGGGGGGAGACACGTTCCACGGCCCCTTTCCTCAGCAGAGTAAGAACTTCCTGTCCCAACACCGGACCTTGCTCCGGGCGGACCACAGTCCAAACCACCCCGTTGAATTTTGGAGGGCGGGTTTTGAAAAGACTCCCCTACCCCGGTCTTCAGGACCTCTTCCCTGAGCTCCGTCGGGACTGGATGACGGTCCTCAGATCGCGTCTCTCAGAAAGCTGAGGTTGAGAGCGCCGCCTCGCTGCCCCAGGCGGAACTGCTACTGGTGGAACGCTTCGCCCTGCGTCTTAACGTGCTGGAACCGATCCCTCACCGAATCCACCGTGTCACCAAAGAGGCCCGCCGTGCTCACCGGTGCATCGAGGAGGAGAGCCATAGGTGACGCTCTGTGGCCACCAGAACCGGCCAATGGAGCAGGCTGTTTCTTTGGTGGCCCGGAGAGACAGGTCAGTGGTTCTGTGAAGCTCCACCAGATCTTCCTCAGAGGGACATCCCCCTCTGATCCATCTCCTGTAGCAGGTCGGCTTGGTAGGCTTGAAGCACCGCCATGGTGTGCAAGCTCGCACCTGCCTGGCCCGCTGCCATGTACGCCTTCCCCACGAGCATAGATGTGGTGCGACATGGCTTGGAGGGTAACACCGGCTTCTCCAGGGAGGACGCAAGTCGAGGGGAGAGATAGCTCACAAGCGCATCCTCCACCCGAGGCATCCTCCCATAACCACGGTCCCTAACCCCCATCACATTACTGTAGTTCAGTGATCGGGGTGTGGAAAGCCGTGTAGAGAAGGGTCTGCCCCATGATTTACTCAGTTCATCATGTAAATCGGGAAAGAATGGCAGAGACCGGCCTGGAGGTGGCACATGGTGCTTAAGAAACCTAAGTACCCGCATGGAAAGGGCTTCGCAATGGCCGCAGGCAGCCCCCCTCAAGAGCTGCCTGGGCGTGCTCCATCCCCAAACATGAGACACAAATCTCATGAGAATCTCCATCCGTGATGTACCGAGGGCAAGAAAAAACACACCTTCTGTACTTCTGGTTGCCGGACATGCTGGTAGACTTCTTCTTCAGGTAAGACATACTGCTTGTAGGACTAGGCTTTCTTCAAACAACATACAGAGCGCCTGCTGAATAGAAAAAAGCTAATGATGAGTGTGTACAGGTGTGCTTTATACTCCTCCGGTTATTCCGTCACACCTTACCGTTCTAGCAACAAACCAATAGGATTGGAGTGATTTCATTCACGTTCAGACCTGCTACGCCTAGAGACGTTCCCATAGTGTCATAACCGACGCAGTTCGAGTTCCCTCGAAGGGGAACTTATTAGCAAAATTATCCAAAGGGACAGAGTATTTTTGTTATTTCTGATGTTTATGACTGGTTGAGTTATTTGTTTAAACCACACCCTGTTTTGTTGAAGTGTTGTTAATATATTTTCTTGATTTACTTCAAAAGTGATTTCTGTGTATGAGTTTTCAGTTTCATTGAAACGTGTCAAATTTACTTTTGAAGGTATACTGTCCTACTACAGGTACCCCTTGAGGGTGGAAATCTGCGACGCAACGATTTGTCAGGTTACCCTGGCTGGCGCCCAAAACAAATAATTAAAAGTTGTTGTGTATATTAAAACCAGAACCACCACAACGTGAGGAACATTGTGAATGGTTGGACTAAAAAACTAACAGCAGCGGATAATGAGCTGTTGAGGATGTACTGGAAAGATGAGGAAGCTCCGGATGAAGAGGATCCTTTTCCGGAGTTGGGACTGGTACCCGACCTCGACTGTTGTTCATTGTTTTTTAGAGTGCAGCAGACTGGGGGAACTGTTTAATGTGTTGGGGTGCTTGTTTGCTTCTTTTAATAAAGTGTGGTCTAACACTGCTTTTGTTTTTGGAGCAGGTTACAGGAAGACCAATGCAACAAAGTGGCAACTGTTAAATTTTATTGTAGCAGAAGCCAAACTGTCCATATACATGAGTAGAAAGAAGCAGGTAGAAGGACGGCTGTGTGGAGACGTAGTCCCTGTGTTCACCTCTCTGGTCAAAGCCAGAGTGTTAGTGGATTTTAAGTTCCATCAGCTGATGAACAGCTTGGATGTGTTTGTACGTCAGTGGTGTTATGATGATGTCATCTGTTCTGTGGTGGATGAAGAAGTCAGTTTTAGTCGTGTTTTCAGCTAATTTGATGTTTTTATTTGTTTTCTTTTCTCTAAATGTCAACCGTTTGATTCTCTGACTTATTGAATGTTCTTATGTTTGTGAATCAGTGATGTTTTATTAAAGTGGGTTTAAAAAGTCAAAAGTCTCTCTCTCTCTCTCTCAGTTAAGTTGCTGATCTAAACTTTTGATACACATGTAAGCGCAAAGGTCTTCATTAATGTCATATAGTACGTTTTTTGTACAGTGCAAATAGTAAAGCAATGTTGGTGTTCAAATCTCTCTCTCTCTCTCTCTCTCTCTGTCTCTGTCTCTGTCTCTCTGTCTCTCTGTCTCTCTCTCTCTGTCTCTCTCTCTCGTTCTTTCTGTCTCTCTCTCTCTCTCTCTCTCTCTCTCTCTCTCTCTCTCTCTACCACTTTTCAACACAAAGTGAATCCCTTGCTGCTGTCAGTCATTTAAACGTTTCCATGCTCGCAGTGATGTCACAGTTAATATCGTGGGACATTTCTGCAGCAAAACAAATAAATGGAGTTAAAAACTTGACAGGTCAGACAGAGGAAACTCTGCAGAGGAAACTTTCAACTTTTAGTGTCTGAAATGTTTGGACTCTCTGATGGAGCTCAGGACTGATCAGGAGGACGGCTGCTTTACTCCAAACAGTGTCAGCAAGCTAACACGCTATTTAAGAACAGTCCGTGTTGATGCAGTCTGCAAGTAGAAGGATCCGTCAGAACCAATCATCAGCCGGCAATCTGACAGCTGACTTAACGTTTCATCCACAGACTTAGAAATAATAAAACAAACAGACGTAACGCTCTTCCTGATTATCAGCTTCTATTCCACATCATGTTTTTAAAGAAATGATAATAAAATAGATAAATACAATGAATAAATAAATAATCTCTATTTCAACTATCAGACAATAACAAATATTTCCATTTTCTAAACTTCTACATTCTAAACCTTCTTCAGCTCTGAACAGATTATTAAACACTGAATGATTTCAAGGAACATTGTCTTCTAATGTTACATCATTTATTCTTTATTCAGATTGTTTGGCTGCAGTCTCTCAGAGATCAGCTGTGCTTCTCTGGCCTCAGCTCTGAAGTCCAACCCCTCCCATCTGAGAGAGCTGGACCTGAGCTGGAATGAGCTGCAGGATTCAGGAGTGAAGCTGCTGTGTGGTTTTCTTGAGAGTCCACACTGCAGACTGGAGACTCTGAGGTCAGTTCACTGACTCTCTGTTACTATTGTAGATGGGTCAATGACGTGACGCCTACATTTTGTGTCCAACTTCATTTTTTTCACACAAAAAAAGGTTGAAAGCATAAAAGCATACCATATAAATACAGGATCTCTCCCATATATGTACTCACCTTTAACTTTAAAAAAAACATTAGCTGTTTGTAATTTTTCTGATAATTGAAGTCTCAAAATGTCATGTGGTGCGACCGTCCGGCCATGACTGCTGTTTTGGAAACTTTTTTGGAATTACTTTAAATCTAATCAAAATTGTGTTTTGCCCTATTTGGCATGATTTCCAAAATGTTTTGTCGTCCTCTTCAAAATCGCAAAGCGTCTGTATTTATATTTCCATAATAATACACAAGCAAACTTTGTCCGATGATGTCCATTTTATAAATATCATGTGGTGCGACCATCAACAAACGACTTTTATGTTGAAATCCATTAGAAGACAGGAAGTTTAATAATATACCCATTTTGCCAAGGACCCATTGAAACAGCAAGTAGGTTTTTAACTCTTTCTCAAAGCTGGAAAAATGTAAAATTGTAACAGCTGGTATGTAGTTGCCACTTTTGGATAACATGTGGTATGACCTCAGAAAAACAATTAATATAAAGTTATTTCTACCTATATTTGTTTTGATTATACATTTCATGGAGTCCTGTTGTAGGAAGCTAGCTTGTTTTGTTTAGGTGGCCTATTCTCTGCCTGTAAATTTAAAAGTGCTATGTAGCTCCACATAGGGGACACGGGAAGTGACATATAGCACCTTCATGTGGCGTCGGAACCGCGTAGCAAATTCACAGCCGCACCGGCAGAGCTCCAGAATGTGCAACTCGGCTGGCTCACACCCGGACGCGCTACAAGTGCGAGGGCCCGCCCAACGCTGCTTGCAGCTTTAATTAGGGCCCGAGCACGACCGTGTGAGGTCCCTATTGAATTTGCTCGGATTATTTTTTTTTAGGGCCCGAGCACGACCGTGTGAGGTCCCTATTGAATCTGCTCGGATTTTTTTTTTTTTTTTTTTTTTTTTTTTTTTTTTTTCTGCAAAGTAGGCCCAAATGACATGGCCTAAACATACTCGAAAACTCACCAAAATTTGCAAACATGTCAGAACCGGTGAAAAATTTCGTATTCTACAAGTTTCGCACATGGGCGTGGCAAAATGACTCGCTAGCGCCACCTTGAAAATTGGAAATGATTAGCCCCTCGTTCACGTTCAACCTACATGTACGAAATTTTCTGGGGACATGTATCGTATCAAGACGCACAAAAAAGCCTCAAGAACCCATAGCCTAAAGTCAACAGGAAGTCGGCCATTTTGAATTTTATGGCCATTTTTGGATGATTTACACACTTCGTACTTTAACGAACTCCTCCTAGGGATTTAGTCGGATCGACGTCAAATTTCTGCTGTGCCTTCTAAAGGCATTGACGATGAAAAGTTGTGCTATTTGCGAGTTTTCGTCAATGGGCGTGTCCGTGGCGTCGATGATTCGCAATGAAACAGGAAGTTGTTGTAACTTCAGTGTACATGCTCACATCTGGACCAAACTGTACATGTAGGATGAGAGTCCCGCCCTGAACACATGTACATGCCGACATTCACCCACAGTCATAGCGCCACCTGCTGGCAACAGAAAGTGACCTTTAACGAAGCAGCCCCCGCCGCACGTTTCACCTACGTGCACGAATTTTCTGTGGTACGTGTATCTTGTCCAGACGCACAAAAAAGCCTCTTGGAGCCATAGCCTAAAATCAACAGGAAGTCGGCCATTTTGAATTTTACGTCAAATTTTGGATGATTTACACACTTCGTACTTTAACGAACTCCTCCTAGGGATTTAGTCCGACCGACCTCAAATTTGTGCTGTGCCTTCTAAAGGCATTGAAGATGAAAAGTTGTGCTATTTGCAAGTTTTCGTCAATGGGCGTGTCCGTGGCGTGGCGTCAAAGATCAGCTCTTCGCCATGACACGGAAGTTGTCGTAACTTCAGTGTACATGCTCACATCTGGACCAAACTGTACATGTAGGATGAGAGTCCCGCCCTGAACACATGTACATGCTGACATTCACACAGTCATAGCGCCACCTGCTGGCAACAGGAAGTGACTTTTAACGAAGCAGCCCCCGCCGCACGTTTTACCTACGTGCACGAATTTTCTGTGGTACGTGTATCTTGTCCAGACGCACAAAAAAGCCTCTTGGAGCGATGCCTAAAATCAACAGGAAGTCGGCCATTTTGAATTTTACGTCAAATTTTGGATGATTTACACACTTCGTACTTTAACGAACTCCTCCTAGGGATTTAGTCCGACCGACCTCAAATTTGTGCTGTGCCTTCTAAAGGCATTGAAGATGAAAAGTTGTGCTATTTGCAAGTTTTCGTCAATGGGCGTGTCCGTGGCGTGGCGTCAAAGATCAGCTCTTCGCCATGACACGGAAGTTGTCGTAACTTCAGTGTACATGCTCACATCTGGACCAAACTGTACATGTAGGATGAGAGTCCCGCCCTGAACACATGTACATGCTGACATTCACAGACAGTCATAGCGCCACCTGCTGGCAACAGGAAGTGACTTTTAACGAAGCAGCCCCCGCCGCACGTTTTACCTACGTGCACGAATTTTCTGTGGTACGTGTATCTTGTCCAGACGCACAAAAAAGCCTCTTGGAGCGATGCCCTAAAATCAACAGGAAGTCGGCCATTTTGAATTTTACGTCAAATTTTGGATGATTTACACACTTCGTACTTTAACGAACTCCTCCTAGGGATTTAGTCCGACCGACTTCAAATTTGTGCTGTGCCTTCTAAAGGCATTGAAGATGAAAAGTTGTGCTATTTGCGAGTTTTCGTCAATGGGTGTGTCCGTGGCGTGGCGTCAGAGATCAAGTCTTCGCCATGACACAGGAAGTTGTTGTAACTTCAGTGTACATGCTCACATCTGAACCAAACTTTACGTGCTTGATAACTCTCCCACCCCGCTATGGAGGACCGATCCTGACACAGTCAGAAATAAATACAGAAATAAATAAATGCTCAATAAATAAATAAGCATCCAATTAAATACACAAAAAAATTAAGTAAATAAATAAATGTAGGTAGTAATTAAATTATACAAGGAGACATAAATGTATATTTTAATTAGTGCCTTTACTTATTCACCTTTGTTATAATTACCTTATTTGTTTATTCAACTTTATTTATTACTAATTTTTTTAATGTATTTATTTATGTGTGTGTTTTAATATTTTTGTCTGTTTTATTCTTCCTTTGTATTTATTTACCTTATTTATTTTCACCCATGGTATTTATTTCTGCCTGTCTTTTTAAATTTTTGTATGCATTTCTGCCTCATTATGCAAATGAGGAGGGGCTGTGTCTCAAGGGGTCATCTTCTCTGCTATTGGTGGACCAGTCAGACAGGAGAGCTCTACTCTGCCTGCAGACATCAACGATCTTGCCCCTCACACAGTCAGATGGCTTCCTTCAGTGCGCTGAGGTGTTTAACAACTCTGAAGACAATACTACCAGCAATGTCTTCCTTCTCTTTTCACGTAGACGCTCCGACAGACAGTGCTTTCAGTTTGCTGCATGCATGGACACAGAACTGCGGTATAGGGAGAAGCACACGGTCAGCTGGCTGCAGCTAAATCTGGAGTGCACTCGTATTCAATTCTGTATGGTAAATTCAGTTTTAACGGAGCAGAGCGAGCTGACAGGCAGAGTTAGAGACTTTTTCTGTCCGTTTCTCTCTTTACAAAGACGCATGTTGCAGTCAGAGTCTTCTCTGAAGAGGGCAATGAAGTCTCAGTAGTACCCGATGCGAGCACCACATACAACACAATTTATCAAATTACACAACGGATATACAGTATGAAAATAAGATTGATTGGATTATACTCACAGGAAGTATAAAACCTGTTACATGCGTAACACAGTAATGTCAGGGAAATTACTTTACTTAGATTAAGTACTGCAGTTGTACATTTGAAATACCTTCCTACCTTTCTGATAGGAAGCCTTCTTGAGGTGGTATAAAACATTTCTTCTTATATTCTGATTTGAGTTGTGGACAACTATGACCACATGAATTAAAAAAATTAAACATTTCACTGCCCAAGTCAGCTATAACACAAGTCTTGATCATCAGACTACATGCTGTACAGTATTTGTGGACAGATTTTGTCCCAGGATTTATTATGCATTTCTTCTTCTTCGTTGCATGATTTAGAATAATAAGGTGAGAAATGGGTCTATTCTGAGTTCATCCTGCACTGCAGCAGCTAATAAAGTCCATTTAATCCCAAAACGCTTTTCTTTTAGGCAGGCTGGAGCAGAAAACAACTCACCTTTCTCAAGTTGTACAGTAATGTCACATGTGTATGAAGGTGGATCAAACAAGCTAATCTTAAATGTCAAAGTAGAGAGGAGCCTAGTAGGCCTATTATTTTCATTCATTACACAATATGAATAAGCTATGCAGACAGTTGTAAAGAAAGAACATCTTTTTCTTCTGTTCTCTACTTGTTATAGTTACACAGTATTAGGGGTGTGGGCTGTATTAAAAGTATCCACTGTTCTCCCATGCTCTAACACACAGTAACGATGAAATGTGTGCTGTTCTCACATTCTTCCTCTGTATGTACACATAAACAACAAGGCAGGGAAATATAAAAGGAATTTATTTTATTGTTTGGGTACATTATTGTTCAGTGTACATGCTCACATCTGAAACAAACTTTACGTGCTTGATAACTCTCCCACCCGCAGACATCTACACGTCAATACCGATTTATATTCATAGCGGCAAGTGCTATGTAGCTCCACATAGGGGACACAGGAAGTGACATATAGCACCTTCATGCGGCGTCGGAACCGCGTAGGAAATTCACAGCCGCACCGGCAGAGCTCCAGAATATGCAACTCGGCCGGTTCACGCGCGGACGCGCTACAAGTGCGAGGGCCCGCCCAACGCTGCTTGCAGCTTTAATTAGGGCCCGAGCACGACCGTGTGAGGTCCCTATTGAAATTGCTCGGATTATTTTTTTTTTTTTTTTTTTTTTTTTTTTTTTTTTTTCTGCAAAGTAGGCCCAAATGACATGGCCTAAACATACTCGAAAACTCACCAAAATTTGCAAACATGTCAGAACCGGTGAAAAATTTCGTATTCTACAAGTTTCGCACATGGGCGTGGCAAAATGACTCGCTAGCGCCACCTAGAAAATTGGAAATGATTAGCCCCTCGTTCACGTTCAACCTACATGTACGAAATTTTCTGGGGACATGTATCATATCAAGACGCACAAAAAAGCCTCAAGAACCCATAGCCTAAAGTCAACAGGAAGTCGGCCATTTTGAATTTTATGGCCATTTTTGGATGATTTACATACTTCGTACTTTAACGAACTCCTCCTAGGGATTTAGTCGGATCGACGTCAAATTTCTGCTGTGCCTTCTAAAGGCATTGACGATGAAAAGTTGTGCTATTTGCGAGTTTTCGTCAATGGGCGTGTCCGTGGCGTCGATGATTCGCAATGAAACAGGAAGTTGTTGTAACTTCAGTGTACATGCTCACATCTGGACCAAACTGTACATGTAGGATGAGAGTCCCGCCCTGAACACATGTACATGCCGACATTCACCCACAGTCATAGCGCCACCTGCTGGCAACAGAAAGTGACCTTTAACGAAGCAGCCCCCGCCGCACGTTTCACCTATGTGCACGAATTTTCTGTGGTACGTGTATCTTGTCCAGACGCACAAAAAAGCCTCTTGGAGCCATAGCCTAAAATCAACAGGAAGTCGGCCATTTTGAATTTTACGTCAAATTTTGGATGATTTACACACTTCGTACTTTAACGAACTCCTCTTAGGGATTTAGTCCCACCAACTTCAAATTTGTGCTGTGCCTTCTAAAGGCATTGAAGATGAAAAGTTGTGCTATTTGCGAGTTTTCGTCAATGGGTGTGTCCGTGGCGTGGCGTCAGAGATCAAGTCTTCGCCGTGACACAGGAAGTTGTTGTAACTTCAGTGTACATGCTCACATCTGAACCAAACTTCACGTGCTTGATAACTCTCCCACCCCTCTATGGAGGACCGATCCTGACACAGTCAGAAATAAATACAGAAATAAATAAGTGCTCAATAAATAAATAAGCATCCAATTAAATACACAAAAAAATAAAGTAAATAAATAAATGTAGGTAGTAATTAAATTATACAAGGAGACATAAATGTATATATTTTAATTAGTGCCTTTACTTATTCACCTTTGTTATAATTACCTTATTTATTTATTCTACGTTATAATCTTCAACTTTATTTATTACTAATTTTTTTAATGTATTTATTTATGTGTGTGTTTTAATATTTTTGTCTGTTTTATTCTTCCTTTGTATTTATTTATCTTATTTATTTTCACCCATGGTATTTATTTCTGCCTGTCCTTTTTAAATTTCTGTATGCATTTCTGCCTCATTATGCAAATGAGGAGGGGCTGTGTCTCAAGGGGTCATCTTCTCTGCTATTGGTGGACCAGTCAGACAGGAGAGCTCCTACTCTGCCTGCAGACATCAACGATCTTGCCCCTCACACAGTCAGATGGCTTCCTTCAGTGCACTGAGGTGTTTAACAACTCTGAAGACAATACTACCAGCAATGTCTTCCTTCTCTTTTCACGTAGACGCTCCGACAGACAGTGCTTTCAGTTTGCTGCATGCATGGACACAGAGAGAAGCACACGGTCAGCTGGCTGCAGCTAAATCTGGAGTGCACTCGTATTCAATTCTGTATGGTAAATTCAGTTTTAACGGAGCAGAGCGAGCTGACAGGCAGAGTTAGAGACTTTTTCTGTCCGTTTCTCTCTTTACAAAGACGCATGTTGCAGTCAGAGTCTTCTCTGAGATGCGAGCACGACATACAACACAATTTATCAAATTACACATCGGATATACAGTATGAAAATAAGATTGATTGGATTATACTCACAGGAAGTATAAAACCTGTTACATGGGTCTATGTAATACTACATGCTGTACAGTATTTGTGTACAGATTTTGTCCCAGGATTTATTATGCATTTCTTCTTCTTCGTTGCATGATTTAGAATAATAAGGTGAATTAAGAAAGAATTTATTTTATTGTTTGGGTACATTATTGTTCAGTGTACATGCTCACATCTGAAACAAACTTTACGTGCTTGATAACTCTCCCACCCCGCAGACATCTACACACCAATACCGATTTATATTCATAGCGGCAAGTGCTATGTAGCTCCACGTAGTGGACACAGGAAGTGACATATAACACCTTCATGCGGCGTCGGAACTGCGTAGGAAATTCACAGCCGCACCGGCAGAGCTCCAGAATGTGAAACGCGGCCGGCTCACGCCCGTACGTGCTACAAGTGCGAGGGCCCGCCCAACGCTGCTTGCAGCTTTAATTAATTAATTGTAACTATTTTACCAGATGCCACTCCCAAGTAAAGAAACACTGCTCGCCATAGACAGTATGTTAATTTTGACCCTGCAGCAAAAGCGGAGTCGCTAAAAGAAGCAAAAAATATTGCGTCTTTAAGAAAATTTAAAATGAAAACTATATGATGCAACATGTTGCTCTTGTGTGTTTCCATTTCTTAGGAGGAAATGCATTTTTTTTGTGAACATGTTGGCGTCCATGCGACCAATAATGCGACCAATAATAACAATAACTGTATTAAATTAAAAAATTGTGACTGAAATATTAATTACTGATACAGTAAGTTTAGGTGAATGGTATTTTTTAAATATTTTTATCAGTTTTATTCAATTTACAGAGAAAATTAATCAATTAACTACATATAAGAAGGGGATTGTGACATTATAGAGCCAAAACATAAGATCATTATTTACAAAAACCCAAAAGAAAAGCAAATACATTGTATCTAAAACCTTTATTTTACTGAGAACTTGTAAAAACTGTTAAGCATGTTAAGGAAATTAATTAATTATAAAATAAATTATGGTCGCACCACATGACATTTTGTAAGGCCACAAACAGTTTATGTAGCTGAAAAAACACTAAAATCATTTAATTTGAAAAAATTATATTAATTTATGTGTACACAGCATTCTTAATGTTTGAACAATGCCAATAAATGTTTTAGTTTTTTGTATTTTAAAATTGGCCTGTTGAAAATCCTTATACGTCATTGACCCAGATCTGATATGTTTAATTAACAATTGAAGCTAATTTCTGTTCAGACATAACTTCCATCCATAAACTTGTAAATGTCCTTTTGTTCATATTTTCATGTTTCTTGTACTAAATTTAGTCTGCAGTCACAAAGATTTGTGTTTCTTTGTGAAACTGTAGAAAATGTCCGCTGTTAGTCGCTAAAGTAAATAAATGTTTCTAATTTTTGGTAAATGGTCACATTTGTATATAGAAGATCCTCTGAACTAATATTTGTTTTAAACTGATCAAGTGTACTTGTTGAAGTAGAAATATTTCTTTGCTTTCTGTTGGTTTCAATGTGTCACAAATAATGTCTGATCACTGATATTGATCCTTCAGACACACACACACACACACACACACACACACACACACAGACTGGCCTGAGATCAGCAGCATGTTATTGATCTGTGTTGACATGAATAGGTGTATGAATGTTGTGCTGACATTTGGATGATGTCTGTAGAAGGCTGACATTATGATGATCCACAATAACACAATGACAAAGTCCCTCTACTCATTTTAGGGAAAAGCTCATTGATTAGGACATAGTAATGTTGAGCTCCACATTTAAAACCTGAACACATCTGATTGGATTAGAAATGGATTTTTATCTCCATCATTTATTCTTTATTCAGATTGGAGCACTGCAGTTTGTCAGAGATCAGCTGTGCTTCTCTGGCCTCAGCTCTGAAGTCCAACCCCTCCCATCTGAGAGAGCTGGACCTGAGTAACAACTACCTGCAGGATTCAGACGTGAAGCTGCTGTCTGATCTTGTGGAGAGTCCACACTGCAGACTGAAGACACTGAGGTCAGTAGAGGGTTGGAGTCAGTCCATGCAGGTTTCAGCAATATTGTACTAAACACAGTTAGTATCAGCAGAGATCCAGTATTTCCTGTAAACCTCCAACCTTCTCAGCGGCTGCTTTCCTCAGTGAAGCTGTGAGAGGAGAATGGTGACAGGCTTCAGGATTGGACAGAAAGACAGAGAGAGAGAGAGAGAACAGGCAGCGATCATGTGTTTGAGTTGATGTGAAGACGACTGTTGTTGTTGTGTTCATGTCTCCAGGAAATAAAGCTGGATTCCAGCTGACAGCATCACAAGATGTATAGAGACAGTGGTCCTCATTCATCAAACTGTCGGACCATCAAATCTGATCTCAAAGTGTTTGTTCTCTCATTTCAACACTAAACTACTGATCAGTTCATCTTTGTCACAGCTCTGAGATCAGTCTGACTGAAGCCTGCAAATCACTGGCTCTTATTTCAGAGAACCATCATTACATTTAGTAACCATGTGGTCTTTCTACAGAGCAGAACCTCTGCTGAAGTCCAGTAAGCACAGCTGATGTTTAGCTGTTGTAGGACCTTTAACATCATATATATATCTGTCCATGTGTCTTTAGTTTGGTCCAGATGTTTTTAGAACAGACTCCATATTTACAGATTTGTCCTGTAATATTTCCAAAGTAGCTGAAATCTTCAAATGTGACTGAGCGGCTGGTTTTTAACAGCAGTAAATCCATCATTCCAGTGAGCAGTGAATATCTCTCTGTCTCTGCAGTCATGATGCGTTCAGGGACTCTCAGCACTTTATTTCCACTGTGGACTTGAGTGAAACCTGCAGAGTAAACAGAGCTGATGGCCAAAGTCTCTGCAGGTCTCAGTGTGTTCACTCCAATACGTTAACATGAGAGCTGAAAGGAAGCTGGCTACGCTACACAGCCGCTCCACTTCTGGTCTGAACAGGACTGAAGTCCCTGCTGGTCTTTATACTGGATGTGCTGCATCACTGACTGACAGCTGATGAAGGGAGTCTCTGTAAACTCTGATTTATGACTTCTGCTCTCTGTCGTCTTCTCTCATCAGATGGAAGCCAACTTTACGGTGGTAAACATGAGAAAGGTGGAGGTGTTGAGAGAGGATCAGCTGTGTCCTGATGATCCAGAGAGGTTGAAGCAGCAGCATCAGCTTGTGTGTGGAGAGGCTCTGACTGGGCCATGTTACTGGGAGGTAGAGTGGAGAGGAGAGCTTCATCCAGCAGTGACTGACAGAGGAATCCCAACAGTGCTGCAGTCTGAACTGCTCTGAGATCAGCTCCACTGTCAGACACAAAGTCAAGTCCACCATCATCCCTGTGTGTTCCTCTGGATGTGACAGAGGATCATCAGTGGATCTGGACTGCTCTGCTGCTGCTCTGTCCTTCTACACAGTCTCTGCAGACACACTGAGACTCCTCCACTCCTTCTGCTGCACACTCAGACACCTCCTCCACCTGGACCTCCACCTGGACCTTATTTCCTTCAGATGTTCTGAACCCAAAGAGCCTCTGCAGATTAGTTCTGTTTCTGACAACAGAACTGCAGATGAACACTTCTTTAAGCTGACTACTTAATTCTGAGGCTTTGCACATCCAGGAAGTTAAAGTGGGAAAGGATCTTCTATAGTGTTTTACAATGTTTATCCAGTTTGCAACACATCTGATAATCATAACTTTGTATTACATGATCTCTCTTCTTAGTATGTTCCTGTATGATGTCACCCTGTCCATATAACAGTTTATTTGTTACAGCGTGGACCCAAGCTTAGGACACATTCACGCTGTGGCCGTTTTTATACACAACAAATTTAGATATTTACATTTTTTCTTGGGCGCCAGCCAGGCTGAACCTGACAGAGTTATTCCTGGATATATGTAACACGGCAGTGCACCCTCAGAAGGAAACATGACACATTTTAGGAAAAACCTGAATAAAATCCCACACACAGAAATCAGTTTTGGTTTCTCTTAAGAAAATATATTGTCAGAAACATTTTAAGAAAAGCAGGGCATGGTCCAACAAACAATAAATCAAAGAGAAATAAAGACAAACACTCAGTCCCCTTGGGATAGTGACACTCTGTCAGCTCTTTTCACAACAAGGCTCACTCCAGCACCAAAAGGTGATCAAAGTAACTCAGTTCCAAACTCGTTCCGCTCCAACACCTCTAATCTCTACCAGGAATAGTTGTTAAGGTGCGAGGAACACAAAGCGTCAGTCAGTTTGCCCGTCAGTCAGAGGCAGCTCCGGAACAGAAAAGGCTCCACGTTACGTTGTCCTCCGTGGTGATATCCAAAAATTTGCTCCACTTGTACCGACGCTTTACCTTCTCCTAACCCGACTGTACGACTCTATTAATAATAAAGTTAAGTAGAGAACTTCCAACCAGACGCCACCGCTCGCCGGCCGCTAAGATGCGTCCTTAGCTCTAGCCAACGTCACTTCCACGCGGCCTGGCGGCCCGCTGTTGCCTTCACGGCCCCGGTAAAAATGTGGTTTTGTCACAACGCGAGACAGAAGGTTTATTTGCAGAAGGTGACTGGGGGTGGAGGAGCGACGGTGAATGGCGTGTGCAGGCTGGAACAGGACAGGATTAGCAGTCTCACAACCAGTCAGGCAGATGAGGAATGATCCTGTGCACAAAGAAAAAGCCTGCTGTTATTATAATGTTTGCACCAAAGAAGAAGAACTTGTTCTTAAAGCAGAGAGGACTGCAGCACGTCTTTACCACTGGAGCTGTACGGCACGGGCAGCTGGAATGGCAGACGGGCCCAGTCCAACCCGTCCCAGTAAACTGGGAGTGCCTACCGCTGTCTTTTGCTTTTGAGGGAGTCTACATGGAAGGTAGAGCAAAAGCTGCGTTAGCAACAGCATTTCTCACTTTGTTCTCCTCATGTGGACAACAATGGAGTCACACAGCAATGATTAGAGAACTTTAATATGTACTATATGAGGCCAATGTTTGTAATGTTTGACTAAGAAATGATCTTGTTACGCAGTAAAAGAAACCTTCAGGTTATTTTGGGTTTTTTAACATTGGAAAGCAAAAATATACAGAAACATCAGCAGGAAACACAAAGATCCTGAAATCTAAAATAAAGGTTCTGAAAACCTGCATTAGCCACAGCATATGAGCAGAAGCATCTGATATTACGGCATAATTGTGATTAATTTAAGTCTCCAAATCTAAATCAATATTTCAGGAGGTAAAAACGATGTTTTACTAATAAATGCTGTTGAAATGCAGGAAAATAAGCTTTATTTATTATATTGAACACATTAAAACATACAAGAACCAACAAGAGGAAACATTTTTCCAAACGGATAAAATAGGACACATCAGGACACACATCCTGGGACTGAGCAGATCAGATCGCGCTCGTTCTACTCTCAACACTACTGATGATGGACTCTGGCTCTGTCCACCAACACAACATTTCTGCCAAGAATTAACCACTAATACTAATGTTCGTTTTCAAGTCCTAGATGGAAAAGAACATCCAATCCCCTCATGGTCACTGAAATATGGCTGCAACACTGTTGCTTCTACATCATAATGTGCCTTTCTCTGCTGTGGGTTGAGTGACATGTTGGACAAACCCCTCGTCTGCAGGAAACCTGCAGATTGTTGATGGATTTAAAATATTAGCGTTGAAATCTCTCGTGATAGCAATCGTGTTACTCTTTGGATCCAGCCAGTCAGGAAACTTTCCCAGATGTTCTTAAAACAAAGGCGTGGGATACGACGGTGGCCGATAAATAACTGCCATTAGTATATTGGATGTGGTGCAAACCAAACAGTCTAACTTAATATTTGGTCCCTGAAGAACATTATATGCCGACTGGCCTTGTATTTCAATCAATGTTGGGTTGCTGCTGCTGTGAGAAACTTTGTGGCTGACTATGAAAACTAGAACCTTCAATCTTTCCAGTTTCAAAAGAGGAAACTGCAGGCGGCCATGTTTCTGTGGCAGCTATACAGTTAAGCTGCAAACGCCACATCTGCTACATGTCGCCTTAAATTTTGCACGTTCAGCAGAAATACAGTGACGGTTTGTGTGTTGAATTTTCGACCAAGAAGGGAGGCATGTTTTTATTGCATCTTTAATGTTGTCTTTCCAATATATGGCCTTCTCCTCACAATCCTGAAGAAGCAGCCCTGACAAACTCCTAACACCACTTAACGCCACATCCGCCTGTCCAGGTGCAAACGTTCTTTTAAGGGACTCTACGGCTTCTTCTACACTAAGTCCTTGTACTTTGTGCACTGTACAAACCCAAACAGCTGACCTTTATTAGTAACCCTTTCCTCTTCTGCTTCAACACCTGTAGAACCCATTTCAGCTGCTGAAGCGTCTGCACAGCGTTTCCTCCGCTGCACGCCAATTTCACCCTCAGCAAATTTTAAACTTATTATTGCCATAAACTATATGTGTGACTGTGCCACCAACCCCATTAACCAGACCATCCATTACACCTACAGTTTTTTAGGGATGCACGATAATCATCAATCCGATAAATTATCGTCCGATATCGGGAATATTTTCATTATCGAATCAAACCGGAAAATTGCTGAAAACTAGGGCTGCAACAAATAATCTAATTAGGCGACAAAAAGCGATTATTGGCTTTAATAATCGATGACGTCACCGACACGTTGGCTAAATGGAGTGAAGTGATGTGAACAGTAAAGTTACTAAAACAACATCAGCGCTGGTATTAACACCTTCACAAGCTAAAAGCTCCAGAGTGTGGGAGCGTTTCACTCTTCGCTCGGCCAAAAAGGTTGTGAACTGCAGCGTCTTCAAAGCCAACTCTCCTGGGGGCACGTCAGTTCTGCTGGAGCCTCTGAGAGGAGGGCCGTAACCTCGGCTCTCTGGATGACGAAGACTCGTCTCAGTAAACTAGTTAGCTAGCTATCTTAATGTTAAAGCCATGTTACTTCACATTACAACGTTTTCTTTATTAGAGAACACCAGACAACGTCTTAGTTCCTTTCTAAACAGTTCTCCGGTCTCTGCGTGAGGCGGCGGCTAATCCGCCCCAGACTCCCTTAAAAAACCACGGAGGTTTGTGAGGTGTTGAGTTAGGGGAAACTACATAAACTTAGTGAAACGCTGTCGACTACAACGTCTTTATTATCGGCCCCCTCTTGTAACACATGAAATTATTCCTGTCTTTGTATAAACGTAGTGTCAGTTTGTGTCTGTGTGTTGCAGTATCAGCTTTTATTGGTTATTTACACTCATCACATGACACTAACATTAGGTCTAATGCCATTTCAGTGTGCACACGTGCAGCCTTCACTTGAGGCAAACTACTAAACTATTTCTGAGTGAAAACAACACTGATCTGTGGGTTTGAGTTAGATTTGTGAAACTGGCCTCCTCACTCTCCACGTCAAGCTGATGTGAGCTGAGTGTTCTGGTGCTAAATGGCTGCTAGCTGGGTCCTACATATTGGAGGGGTCGAGGCAAGTTGCCCTCTTCACTGAACGACTGAGTATCAAAGATGAAGCACTATATAAATGGAACGCAATATTCATTTATTCTCCATCACCAATGACAAGAAAATAGCTTTGCATGCTCCATCCTGTCACACACAGCGCACTAACCTCCTCCTCCTCCTCAGCAGAGGCAGGTGATGGCTTTGTAGACGCCTCCTCCTCGCTGGGTGTGGCCTCCACCTACAGAAAAATACATGAAAAAAATATTGAAACTAAAACAATTTAGTTTTTCACTGTTAATTTAAGGGGCAGCTACAATAAACAAGTATTCAGCAGCCGTCTTCCATCATCGTCCTTATATGGACAATATGTGACATCATGTACATGATGATAAACAATCACTGCCCAGGAGGTTATTACCCATTTTGATTGGTTTGAGTTTGTCTTTGCATGAGTTCCCTTGATGGACTGTAAAAAGGCTGCAGTCCATTAATGAGCCAAAATAACATTCAAGTGTTTTTTTGTTTAATCTGCATTAACAATGAAATAGCTCAGCGCGCTCCATTCACAAACATGTGGAAAGTTTCCGGGGCAACCGTCAAATAAAGTGCACTGACCTCGTCGTCCACGGCGACGTTCACAGCAGCGGCAGGTGACGGCGGCGTAGACTCCTCCGAAACACGTGGCGTCGCCTCCGCCTCAGGAAAACAAAAATGTAATGCAGAGCTTCTACCAAAATAAAAGCACGTATGTTTTTTCATCGTCTCACACGTGTTGTCTAAATACTGCAAACACGTGCAGAGATGTCATCACTGCCTGGCTACTAAAAACAAAACCAAACTCATATAATCAATAAACACATCCTAAGTGTTTAAGTTGAAGCCCAACAAACACAACACAGCTGCTGCTGGACCGTCCTCCTTCTGGGTGGACCAGAGGACGGCCCCCCTTCCTCAGGTGGGCTCCTCTGTAAGGACAGTACATACCCTACGCATTAATAAAGGAAACCTGGTTTTCACGCTGCGCAGATTACCTTCCTGTCCTTCCCAAAAAGTGTGGCCTCTAAAAGGTGTGATGGGAGGGGCACAACAACCACTTTTGGAGCCATAGGTGGGACAGGTGTCCTGGGAGCAGCCGGTGGCTTTGGCAGTGTGGTCTCCGGTTCCTGGTAGGCAGCGGCCCGCGGCAACTGAGCGAGGACAGGCATCCCGTCACTGTCACTCAGGTCGATCTGCAGAAATAATATTTCAATGTGTTTAAAAAACAGAACTTTAACTCTCAGACTGTAACTGAACTGTAGATCAGATAGTTTCACGTTGGTTCTGAGATGGTGTGCAGTACAAGTATAAAGTGGCAGTAAACACAAATACTCAGGTAAAATACTTGGATGTTGAATCTATCTGCTGACGCTTAAGAGATTTTGTGGATTTCAAATCTATGCAGATCACCTTTTGTCTTTACAAAGTCTAATATATAACTGGGACTCTGTGCATTTCCAATAATAATGACACTGATTTACCCACATATCAACTACAAAGAAGTGAACATCAGACCATGTTGTACTTACAGCGGAAAGTGCTCGGCAGTGTCGAAGTACTTCACACCTTTGAAAGAAAACAAACTCCATCAAATCATTTGAACTACTATTACAAAACCATGATTATTATGGAAACTGAAATCTTCATTTAACCAGTTTGCCTCACAAGCTGTAACCTCTTCTGTAACTTTATTTGAACTAAAGACTCTGAACGCACCAAAACGTGCAGCCGCTCGTCTGAACTCTTGAGCAAAGAAGCGCTGCTGAGGCTACCAGCAGCACAAAGTGGAACAACACAAGTCAGTATTACTAAATATTCCTCACATCAACTCATATCAAGTAGATTTTGTTCTCAAAAACAATGATCCCTTCTTGTTGGGAGCCTCGGCAGGAAGGAGCAGTTTGTGGCTGAGTCCGGTCAGGGGGGACATTAGCCACCGCTTCACTCTGTGGCGGGAACCAGTACCGCTGCCTGCATTTAGAAACAGACAGAGAGACTTGCAGGGAAACAGTTTACAAGTTCACAACAACATTAGAAATACTGCACAGGGAAATGTTTCTAAAACGGTGCGTACGAGGTTCTACCACCGCAGCACGCCGCTCAGCCGCTCGCCCCTTGGCGGCCTCCGAGCGACGGTGGAACCTGCTGCGTGGCATCTGAAAGGCACAACAGATTAATTACCACATGAGATTTATATGTTTCCATAAATACAATCTCCTCTTCAGCTGCAACACGTCTACACGACACAAAGCCGGAGTACGTTTATTCATTGAGCTGACGCTTTTATGCAAAGCACCTTACAGCTGCTGTATATGTCAGAGGTCGCCTCTGGAGCAACGAGGGGTTAAGCGTCTTGTCTCACAGTGGATTCGAACCCGCGTCTCTCTCACCAAAGGCATGCGTCTTATCCACTGTGCCACTGTGTATGTTTGTCAGCGTGTAGCTTATTCCTCCTCAGTGCAATAAAGCTCTTTGTGATTGTCACAGTCTCATGTAGCCTACAGTAACAATAATTACTAACACCACAGTCAAAATACTCCCTACAAGTCCTCTAATCACAACTGAAGGAAATTGAGATGGACCTATTCTTTATATGAAAAGCACAATGAGCTGACTTTTGATACTACAAGATTCTAGTTGTAGGAATTCTGACTGTAGTTGTAGAAGTTAGTACTAGTATCAGTAGTACAGACTGTAGTAATGTACTGTATTAGTAACAGCAGCAGTAGTACTACAGTAGTAGTAGTGAGTAAAATGCACATGTAAATATCTGTTATTATTCTTATATAACTTCTAATCCATATTTATAGATTTCTACATGTGTGTTGTCTTCTCTCTTTGTCTCTGGCTGCTTCTCACTGGCCTGCACTACGAAGGAAGTTTAACCTACTCAGAGTTAACTCGGGGTTATCAGGCAAACTCTGACCGCTACACTGGAGTTAAACGGTACTACGAAGGAGGAGAAGATGTTGGTCAGTTGAGTCCGTGTTAACTTAATTGGAGTTGGTGTGTGTTCGCATAAAAGCGGCGTGTTCGGCCGTGCAGGCAGAGTTTTTCCCGCAACGGCGCATGCTCCGTATTTCTCCAGAGGAACACACGTTGGTAGTGTCAGGAAATTATGAATGTAAAGACACGTTAACGGCTAAATCTAAGAGCCAGGGAGGCTTGTTGACATCTCATGGAGTAAATCTGCAGCCTAATTATCTTCAGTGTTCTTATAGTGGTTCAAATCTCTTTTCTGTATTTTATGGAAAAAAGGAGCCAGCGGAGAGGGGGAATAATGCAAGACAATTTCATTTACAAGTACAATTATGAAACTTTGCAAGGCTGCAACATCACACACATGTCTGTCGTGTATTATGTGTAACCCTCTGCGTCTGTGTCCATTTTGTGTCTATGGCGTGGACGGATGGCACGGCCACGCAGGACTTGCTCTCACTCTGGTTCTCCTTTTATTCTGCTATAAAAATCAACAGCACACAATCAGTAAGTGTGTGTTACGCAACTGCAAGCATCAGATCTCAAGCTTGGAAGTGTTTCCTTTTCCCACAAAAGACTAATATAAAATACATTTTCACAGTATTCTAGTCTTTTTCTGTCCATACTAGTATAAACCAAACACAGGATCGTATAGTGCTAATATTATGTATGATTTCTAAAGAGCGCCTGAACAATGAGAGCAATTTTCTTCTATACCCACAATAAAAACCCTCAAACATTCTAAACAAACATTTTGACCGTAGACATTTAATAGAACGTGTCATATTTCATGTATGTGCGTGTCGAAGTGTCCTCGGGCGGCTGCCAGTGTGTGAATGTGAATGCAGATGTAGTGTAAAAGCGCTTTGAGTGGTGGAAAAGACTAGAAAGGTGCTATACAAGTACGGAGCATTTACATTCACAGTGCAACATGTTACTGTCATAGTGCAAAAACCTCGCATCAAATAAGTTTACTTCTACACTCGACCACGTCCAAATGTGAAACACCATTAGCTCACTGAAGCCAACAAAAACTTTCATTTCACACAAACCACAATAAATTCTAATATTGGAATTGCGAGATTTTCCTGCAATGACAATATGTGAAACCTTCATTTAACAAAGCCAACCTGGTATAAAAATCAACAGCACACAGTCAGTAACTGTGTGTTCTGTCACTGCAACCATCAGATCTGTGTGAAAAGGAACAATTATCATCCAAAATAACTACTAAAAACATCACGGTCGGGAGTAACGTCAGCTCAACCTAAAGTGCTACTTCTGAATAAAGTTCCTATTTCTGCACGTACGTGTCAGTTACTTTTATTTTCCATGCTAGTTCTGCTTCCAGTCAAAATCCGTTACTGACAGTCATGAAACCAATTTTAAAACACTGATCACAACGTTGCTCACGTGCACCCCCCTCTAGCGTGGAAGTGTTTCCTTTGCTAGAGGCACGTACGATACGTGAGAAAGAACCCCGTGTATGCAGTTGCGCTATTAACCCACCGGGTGGCTCCAAAACTACATCATGGGACACAAGCGTGTCAATTTAGTAGAAATTCACAAGCGATTATTTCTAACTCTGTTACATATGCATGCAGTGGAAAGTTATATTAAACTTTAGCCCACAATCACTATCATGCACCTCAGAGACTTTGTCGTGGATCAGGCGTATTCAGAAGAAAACAGAGTCATTTTCTTGTAAATTTCACACTTTTTTCCGTCAGGCCATAAACCGTCACCCTGGCTCCCTATTTTTGGACAGGTAAAATAGTCAATCTTACCTTGATAAGCCAGTTACCCCGCTTCGTAGTATTTTGTCGATCCTCACTGGAACCAGAAGTTGTTCTGCCTTTTACTGGCCGACACGCCCCCTTATTGGTGCCAATAAACAGTAAACAGCAGGTTCTCATCTCAGGGCATCAGACAGGCCTCTACGCTCTGAGAAAGCCTGACAGAGCGTCAGCAGCCTGTTTGACTCCCTGAGATGAGAACTGGCTCAGTAGAAATACAGAACGCAGGCTGTTCTTCATGTGCAGCTGTTTGTTAAACAGGTAGCAGAGAGAAAACATGAGAGCCTTTATTAGGATCAGCACAGTGCAGCTGTGTGCAGACACAAACTCCATCCAAAGTCTCTCCAGCTGATCCAGCTGTGATCAGCCGCCGCCGTCATCACAAACCGCTTCAGAGGAAAGGACGTCTCGTGTTTCCTCGACTCCTCTCTCCTGGCTGGGTTCCTTGGAGAGGAAAAGACACAAGTGAACACACTTCCCTCCTCGTTTGGCCGGACGCTGAGGAAATAGCCCGGGCTCCGCTGTCATCTTCTGTTCACCACAATCCTTCGCTCACACTCAGGCAGAGGTGCACTATGAAGAAAGTGGAGCGCAGTGACGCCGCAGACGCCGACTCACCTGCTCTCTCCGCTTTGATCAGCTCAGCTCCCAGATCTCCCAGGATCATGGAGGCCAAGGGAGCGGCCAGAACTCTGCAGACACTTTCACAGGTTTCACTTCAAGCTGACGACTTTATCTGTGATTTTATTTCTTTATTTGATTCAAGAGTCTCTCTAAAAACACAACCTAAGATTCAAAGCACAAAGTGACTGAGATCATTTCTAAGCAGGCAGAATATTAATGTGAGTAAAAAGCAGCATCCAGGACTCCATTATACTACACTGGCAGGTATTTAAAAGCTGCAGCACAGAGGCTCAGAATACAAGAGCCACACAGAATGACATGAATATTAATGTTGATAGAAATCTGGAGTCAATAATAACATGCTGCTGCTTTATTAGACACTAAGTGAAACATGCAGAATCTAAAATACATACATCACTCTGACATTACTTTCATATATGTAGAGGAGCAGCAGAGCTGGACAAAAATACTGTATTAACATTAGTATTATCAGCTAAATGTACTTAAAGTGTCAAAGTAAAAGTACTCATTATGCAGAACGCCTTCTTTCACAGAGTTATATTATTCTAGAATATTATATTACTCTGTTTGCGTCACTAACAAATACATGTAAGAGTATTTTAATGCTGCCGTTTCAGATACTTTGTGTACTACGAGGTACATTAGTAGTAAAGTACTGCATCGTATTATAAAAGCACATCATGTGTGTTTTTATGTCAAAGTAAGTGTAAGTGTCAAATAAATGTAGCGCAGTGAAGAGTTACGTGTACTTGTACTTGTACTGCAGTACATTTCCCTCTGAAGTGAAGTACAAGTACGTCAACAGCGTACTTGAGCGCAGTACTTGAGTAAATGTGCTGCATCAGTGCGAACAGCAGGATGATCCAAACATAACAACAGAGAGTGGAGCAGTGCAGCTTCAGGAAGCGCTGACATCATTATTAATATTAATATTGTTGAGAATCAATTCTGATGTTTGAGTAGCAGCTAAACAAGGTAACTGCTGAGCAACACAAAGGGAAGAACCAGTAACATTTACCAGTATGACCAGTGGAGAACAACACAGCAGGATGCAGAGTTAGCAGAGACTGTCAGGAAGGAGAGAAACAGTTCAGTCATGATATCAGTTATCGTATCGACCACAACTGATTATTATCGGATATCTGCTCTGAAATTTCACAGCATTTTGACCAAAATCATTTAAAATCAACCTGTTCAGGCCAAGAGAGACGCTAACAGACGATTGTTCCTCTGCATCTCATTGACGGTTAAATAATGCATTCTCTCTCTTGGCCATCACTACAGGCAGAACCCATAGACTGTATAAAAAAGCGCTAACCTTAACCATATCCTACCCACACAGCTGACTTCCTGTAACTGGAGAGGAGAGAAGCGACACTGAAAACAGGAAGAGACCTGAAGTCAGTCAGTTCAGACTCCATTTTGAATCAACAGAGCAGAAGAAGAACTGAAGGCTGAGGCAGGGTGAGTGTTAATCCAACATTTTATTACGTTACTGTCAAAGTCTCTGAGGCAGTTTTCTCCCTGTGGACTGGAGAGGAAAGAAACCTTAGAGGAACTCAGCACTGTGTGTTTCTGTTTCATGTTCATATCTTGTGGTGGACTTTTTCCTGAATGTGCATTAACCCATGAGGACTCGTGTCCATGTGGGTGGAGACTGATTTTTGAGGGATAAGACTGCGTTTTAGCGTTAAAGATAGCTTTAGTTTAAGGTTAGAATAAGGAGCTGTGGGAGGTTTTATTTTAAAGAGGTCCCTAATGTCTGTGTGTTACTTCCTGTTCTCTGTCTGCTCAAATTCAAACTGCATGTTTGAACACACATTAACTGAAAGAAAAAGAGAGGACGTATTTTTTGTCATAGTTTGGGCTCTTTAGACACATCAGGGACACATATTTAGGTTGGAAAGACATGAAAAGGTGCATTTTGCAAATTTAGGGACCTTTAAAGAAAAGTGAGCAGGTCGAGTTCAGGCTGGTTTTATTTGTTGATTTTATTAGATGTTTAGAAGCCAAATAATAAAACATAATCAGATCTTTAACTTAAATCAAAGATCTGAATACAACAATGTAAAAAGAATTCATTTCAAATTCAAATCTTAATTAAAGAACAGAAGTATCAGCAGTAAAATGTAGCTGAAGGATCCAAAGGAAAAGTCGGCCTCCTCATTCTGCTGCAGAATGAAACCTGTCAGTGTTACATTATTATTTATTGGCTGTTATTGTCACAGCTAACATCTGATTTGTTGGATGTTATCTTTGTTAGCTGTGAGCGAACCGCTCTTACTAAAAGGGTTAGTTAGCTGTTAGCTGTTAGCTGTTAGCTGCTAGCCGTTAGCCGCTAGCTGTTAGCTGCTAGCTGCCTGCAGTCAGCTCACTGTTCCTCTTCATCCACAGGAGCTCTTTATGCTAATAGTGAACTGTTGTGAGCTACAAACTAATATTTGCAGGTAACAGTTGAACCGTATTAGCTGTTAGCTACAGAGACACAGGACTGTTAGCCAGTTTACATCCTTTCTAAACCGTCCAGCAGCTTTAGGTAACATCAGTTAGTCCAGCAGGATGTAGAGTTAGCAGAGACATGCTGTCAGGAAGGAGAGAAGCTCTGACATTAATTAGTCTGCAGATTAAAAACAAGTTTACAATAAATTAACCTGTTTTTCTCTTTAGTTGATGAAGGTCCTTTAAATATTGTTCTTAATTAGAAAAATTAACCTGTCAGACTAAAAATATTAATTTAATAAATTTAAACAAAGTTTTACTTTTGATAGATTAATATTATCAGTTATCGTATCGACCACAACTGATTATTATCGGATATCTGCTCTGAAATTTCACAGCATTTTGACCAAAATCATTTTAAATCAACCTGTTCAGGCCAAGAGAGACGCTAACAGACGTTTGTTCCTCTGCATCTCATTGACGGTTAAATAATGCATTCTCTCTCTTGGCCATCACTACAGGCAGAACCCATAGACTGTATAAAAAAGCGCTAACCTTAACCATATCCTACCCACACAGCTGACTTCCTGTAACTGTAGAGGAGAGAAGTGACACTGAAAACAGGAAGAGACCTGAAGTCAGTCAGTTCAGACTCCATTTTGAATCAACAGAGCAGAAGAAGAACTGAAGGCTGAGGCAGGGTGAGTGTTAATCCAACATTTTATTATGTTACTGTCAAAGTCTCTGAGGCAGTTTTCTCCCTGTGGACTGGAGAGGAAAGAAACCTTAGAGGAACTCAGCACTGTGTGTTTCTGTTTCATGTTCATATCTTGTGGTGGACTTTTTCCTGAATGTGCATTAACCCATGAGGACTCGTGTCCATGTGGGTGGAGACTGATTTTTGAGGGATAAGACTGCGTTTTAGCGTTAAAGATAGCTTTAGTTTAAGGTTAGAATAAGGAGCTGTGGGAGGTTTTATTTTAAAGAGGTCCCTAATGTCTGTGTGTTACTTCCTGTTCTCTGTCTGCTCAAATTCAAACTGCATGTTTGAACACACATTAACTGAAAGAAAAAGAGAGGACGTATTTTTTGTCATAGTTTGGGCTCTTTAGACACATCAGGGACACATATTTAGGTTGGAAAGACATGAAAAGGTGCGTTTTGCAAATTTAGGGACCTTTAAAGAAAAGTGAGCAGGTGGAGTTCAGGCTGGTTTTATTAAACTGTGTGTTTGTGTGTGTGACCTGTTTCCTGATTCTTGTGTTCTGAGTCACAGTCAGTTTTACTGTTTTACCTCTCAGACTGACTGAAGTCCAGAAGATGAAGAAGATGAAGAGGAGGACAGAGGAAGAGGAGGACGGAGCAGAGTCCTCAGTATCCAGCTGTCTGTCTATGAAGAGTGACTGGTCCAGTGATCAACCTCCATTCTTCAGTCCTGAACCTGGACCCTCAGACTCAAAGTAAGAGAACTGATACCAACTCATTTATAGGACTCATGTCCAGTTTCCTCTGACAAAGCTAAAAACTATTTGTGCCACAAAGAGAAATCATTGGTCCGTCTTCCTCTTAGTCTCTGTGAGCTGTCAGTCACCTGGAGAAGCTGGAATCTGATCTGAGAGACTAATAGAAACTTTTGAACCTCCTAATCTTCAACAGCAGCAGCAGTTTGTGTGTTTGGAGCTTCATAAATGGATTCATCAGATGATTTATCAAAGATTCATGTGATATGAAGAAAAACATCTTGGTGTTTGCAGAGTTCAGTCCAACAGACAGAGAGCAGAGTCCTCAGGATCCAGCTGTCTGTCTATGAAGAGTGACTGGTCCAGTGATCAACCTCCATTCTTCAGTCCTGAACCTGGACCCTCAGACACAAAGTAAGAGACAGTTTTTACTGTAAACTGACCTGATGGAAGATGATGCATTGAGGATGAAGACAAAATGTTCTGCTAACAGATTTATATTCCTGATGCAGAACTATTAGTGCAGATACTGTTTCAAACTAAGATGGATCTGATTTGATTTCTGGAGCAAAACACCTGAGAACCTCCATTTCAGAATTTACACTTCAAGAACATCTTCATATATTTTTGCCCTCACGTTGACGTCACTGTAAAGATTTAGAAGGATTCAGAATCTGAAAGAATCTGCTTCAAATGTGTCCTTCATTTTCTCCTATTTGTCCTCTAAACACTGAGCTGTTTGGCTCTTCCTCAGATCAGCTGTTCTGATCCACCAGATGCATCTTGAATCACTTCAGATCATAATTGTGCAACATGTGGTGAAAAAGCATTTGTAGTTCAGCTTTGCTCACCTTGATGAACACTTTGCTTTGAATCATTAGTAAGTGGAGCTTTGAGCTCAGATTCTCTCCACCATTATCGTATTGACCACAAATTTCACAGCATTTTGACCAAAATCACTTTAATTCAACCTGTTCAGGCCAAGAGAGACGCTAACAGACGTTTGTTCCTCTGCATCTCATTGACGGTTAAATAATGCATTCTTTTAGAGGAACTCAGCACTGTGTGTGTTTTTACGTCTTGTTGGGGACTTTATCCTGAGACAATGAGGACTCGTGTCCATGTGGACAGAGAGAGTTTTTGAAGGTTAAGACTTGTTTTAGCGTTCAGATTACAGTCAGTTTAATGTCAGAGGATTAGGTAAGGCAGTTTGTCAGGGAGATGTCCAAAGGTGTGTGTGTGACTTCCTGTTGTCGTGCGACTCTTGAACAAACTTGTTTCCTGGTTCTGAGCTCACAGACAGTTTTTCCTTCAGATAACTGCTACATCAAACCTTTAACATTTAAAAGCTGACCTACAGTTGAAAAGCTCAAATGTTTTCTGTAGAAATTTAAAAGATTCAAGAAAATTAGTTTAATTTAATGACCAATTAATAATTCAACCTGCTATATTATAAAATCTAAAGACATTTGAGAAGCTCATTAAAAGTCGTATTTATTGCAGAACTATTCAGCCAGATGAAGTTAGACTGAACAAAGGAAGAGAGTTGGTCATAAACCTGAGCAGGTGAAGAAAAAGGGAGCAACTAAACAATAACAGAGAAGTTTGCAGGAAGTTAGTTGAGACTCATTTAGAGTCGACTGATCAGATCCATCAATAATCAATAACTGGCTTCTCTCTGTTGCAAACTGAAAATATCTGAGTTTCTTATGTTTGTTGTTTCTGCCATTTTATAAACCAAACGATCATCAATAGAGAGAAGACCTGTCAGCTTAATCAGTAATGAAGATATTTATTAGCTGCAGCTGTGAATAACATTTAAAAAACACATCTAATTTGAATAATTACTCATTCATAATAAACTTCTACTGAAATAGTGACATGAAATTCAGTAAACAAGACTTTAACTTAAACATCTGATTAGTGGAGGAGGATTTCCCACCTGTTTGTGAACACTGAAAGATAATATGGGAATTAATTACAATGGGCAATTTTGTACTTGTTAAATCAGAAAAAGCAAATACTATGAATAAACACATCTAATAAACTGAACTTAAACTAATATCAGCAAAACAGAAAGGTGACCTGTGAGACTCATAAGATAAACCTGCTGTGGGACGGCTCAGTGAAGGCATCTGGTAATTTTATCATCTGTAAAACTAAATGTTTTGTTTTATCAAACACCCAGTGAACATTTATTTGTGATGAAATTAGTCCTCATCTCCTGATTAAGCTGCCACATTTACACCAGGACAACATTCCCGCTGTGTGGGATTACAAAATGTTGCATTCATATTATGGTCTGTTAGTACTCCAATAAGTAAAGATTGTTTAGATATAGATATATAATTGTTGTCCTTGATATTAACTTTCTGAAGATTTCTAATTTCCTGCCTATTAAATACAGGTGTGTTCCCTTCTTCACTTTTCCCTGAGGAAGGTCATCTGTGGTTGGTCCATCAGTCACATCCGCATGAAATGAGAGAGTTTGTCTTTTATGTCATAATCTGGTCTGTGTTCATCAGTGTTACATCCCGAAGTGTCTACGGGCAGCGGGCCATTAACATAAACCAGATGTTATTGGTATTTGAAAGGGTATTTATTTTAAAAAAGGCAAACAGAGCTCACAACAGAAAATGGGCCTTTGGGTGCTGCTGAAATCAATAAAGGAGGGTTACTAATCTAACTACAACTAAACAAAAAGCTCTCTAACTAAAATCCAACACACAAAGCGCACAGCACCCCTGAACCTAGTGGAACTAAACAGAAACCAAACTACTGTGTGCTACAGCGGTATCAGTTTTAGGACTCGATACCTGGCCCACTTCCTCACCTTTGCACAGTTCTAACAGGACCACGTACAACAGTGTCTATCAAGGCTAAACAACAAACACTACAAGGCAAACAGCTCTGAGGCAGCTGCCCTGACCTGCAGTCCAAGTAGGCTATTTTTCTAGTCTTTCACCCTGTTTTTCAGTTTTTCATGCTGTCTCCTGTTAGTTGTTTCTGGGCAGTGCATTGATTTTGCTGCTGTTTTAAAGGTGCTTTCACTTCAGCTGCTGACATCATGTTACTCTGACTGTGATGTGAAGGCTGCTTTGACCTTCTTGCGTTGAGGCTGTAATGCTTCTAATTAAAGTAGATTTTAGCAGTGGACACAGGAATGTTAAAGGAATGCTATTACGATGTGTGTGAGAGTGCCTATGTAGGCTGCTTCCTGCCCCCCCAAAGTCAGAGCCCCACCTCTGCCACCTTAGTTAAAAAAAGTCTGGACACCCCACCAAAAACTGAGAAACCTGGCAAATAGATGGTTTTAATGTGTGGTTACGATCCCTTAATACACGGTTAATAAAAAAGTGGTTCACTTAATAGAAAACCTAAATTTAGCCCCACAGGTGTAGGTCTTATAATGTAGCTCTGTTTACAACATTCACACATTAATAATCTACGATCCTACAGCTTTTATTACTGACATTAGATTAGGAGCCATGGTTTAAATAACCCCATTACATCAGGATCAACTCCCTTTAAGATAAACCTTGTGTCCTGAACTGAATCAGCTGCATCATGTTCACACATTCAGGGATGGATGGCTGAGAAGTTACGCTGAACTGTTCATGAGCCATGTGGGAAGAATTTAACAGAACATTCTGTCAGTAATTCATGAACATCACAGAGAGGCTGTTTAAAGATTTCCTCTCATACAGGTTGTAGACTGAGATATTACTTTCAGCAGCTACACATCATGGTAAACAGCTCTCTTTTCACCAAACACTCAGCTGACTTCCTGTAAATGCAGAGGGGAGGAGCAGCACTGAGAACAGGTGTTACGTCCCACCCTTTGGTGGCAACATGGGACGAACACCCCAACACTGACCCAAACTCAACACAAATAAACACCTTTATAACATAACTAGACAATAAATTAAGAACACCAAAACACAAGAACACAATTAAAGCTGCAAGCAGCGTTGGGCGGGCCCTCGCACTTGTAGCACGTCCGCGCGTGAGCTGGCCGAGTTGCATATTCTGGAGCTCTGCCGGTGCGGCTGTGAATTTCCTACGCGGTTCCGACGCCGCATGAAGGTGCTATATGTCACTTCCTGTGTCCCCTATGTGGAGCTACATAGCACTTGCCGCTATGAATATAAATCGGTATTGGCGTGTAGATGTCTGCGGGGTGGGAGAGTTATCAAGCACGTAAAGTTTGTTTCAGATGTGAACATGTACACTGAACAATAATGTACCCAAACAATAAAATAAATTCCTTTTATATTTCCCTGCCTTGTTGTTTATGTGTACATACAGAGGAAGAATGTGAGAACAGCACACATTTCATCGTTACTGTGTGTTAGAGCATGGGAGAACAGTGGATACTTTTAATACAGCCCACACCCCTAATACTGTGTAACTATAACAAGTAGAGAACAGAAGAAAAAGATGTTCTTTCTTTACAACTGTCTGCATAGCTTATTCATATTGTGTAATGAATGAAAATAAATAGGCCTACTAGGCTCCTCTCTACTTTGACATTTAAGATTAGTGTCAAGTTTTGATTTATTTCTTGTGCAATTCCCCACTTGAAAAGGACAATCCCTCCACATGAAGTTTTTTAACTGGATTTCACTCAATAAACAGCCATGGGATCAGTTGTTCGTCTTTTATTAACCAATCTTTGGTGGGCAGTAAACAGGTGAAAAACCTCAAAAGAGAGATGACAAATACAAGTTATTATCCGAGTTAACAGCCAAAATGAAATTATTCACATTTAACTCAGACAAACATATTTCTGCCATTATAAGTTACAAGGTTTCCAATTTTAAAGTAAATATTATCCAAATAAATACCCATAATTTTAAATCAAATGATCAGAGCTAGTACATTTTTAGTCAAATTCACATTTTAGTCAAATGCAATACAAAATATTTTTTAGTAATTTTTAGTAGTAAAAAATTCTATTTACTTTCTAATCATTAGTTTTAAGCCATATATTTCTAGTAAAGAATTATTATAAGGTATCAACTAGTATGTAGCCACACAACTAGATACATTATACCAAACCAAATCAGTTGGTATTTTAATTGTCAAAATGTATATTTTCTTATCTTTCCTTTTCCCCACTTGTTTGATAAAACCAAACAACATTTGAATTTACAAATACCACTGCAAAAAGTCCTATCAAAGTCAGCAAGAGTTAAGAGTCTGTGTTTTTCCAGAGCATCATTAGCACTACACTGCTTAAGTCAATCTAATCAAACATGGCCAATATGGCGCTTACCGGCTGTCCTTCACAGTTTTGTGGAGGGCTTGGTCTTGCAAAATCACTTTAATGACAAAGATCAAGATCCTTGGTTTTGTGGTGCTATATATGCTCCTTCCACTGCGGTCTAAAGCCAGGTACTGGCACGCTCAGATTGCCTGGAAGATTTGTTCCACCTGGTTCACCACTGATTGAAGGGGAGGAGGAGCTCCCAGGCAGTTTGTCAGCACACCTCCCACTCGATCTTCCCACAGGACCTGATGGAAAGATCGTAAATCAGCACCTGCTCCTCAACTGGCAGCAAGACAACCAGGCGTCGAACATCTCTGTGCAGAACCGTGGTTTGGGTAGCTTCTTTCAGGACTTTGACCGATGGCCGGTTTAGTGCGGGTTTTGTGACAGGAAGGCAGGAGCTTCGGACCACTTTGACGTTCACGTCTCGAACAATGCCCTTAGCATCTGGATTGACGCTCACCACCCGTCCTAGCTGGAATTGGCCCCTCACTGCATTTTGGTCGCACAACCAGACAATATCTCCGACAGCAACGTTGCGATGCAAAGTGTGCCATTTACTTCTCAGGAATAAGTTTGGGCCAGCAAGTTGGCTCCAAGACCTCCAGAACTTGTTGACCTGGTTCTGCATCTCTCTGAGTCTCTTGTAAGGGTAGTTTGCGAAGTCAAATGTTCTGATCTCACCGCTTGGAGAGGCTCGGCCCAGGAGAAGTGTGTTGGGTGACACATACTGCACACTTTCTTCATGGCTCTGCACCCTGGCGTCTATTGGGCGTTCGTTGGCAAGGTTTGCAGCAAGTTGTAGTGTTGTTTGAAGCTCGCTGTAGCTGAGGCCAGTGTTGTTGCCCAGGCTCTGGAGTGCCTTCTTGAGAATGCGGACAGCGGCTTCAGCAGCCCCATTTCGGTGAGGTGAATCAGCAGGGTGAATTGTCCACTCCCATTTGGTAACTTTTTGAGCCGACATCTCTTCTATTGAAGTTCTATTCTGAGCATCCCGGAACTGGTACAGCTCTTTTAGGACAGGTTTGGCGCCGATGAAGTTTGTCCCCGGGTCGGACCAGATCTTTCTTGGGTGCCCTCTTATTGCAGTAAAGCGTTGGTAAGCCATCAAGAAGCTCTCTGTCGACATTGTGTTGACCAAGTCTGCATGAATTGCCCTACTGGCCATACAGCTAAAGACGACACCCCATACTTTCATTGAGACCCGTTTCTTGATGTCATCTTTGACAAGATACGGTCCGAAGAGGTCGACTGTAGTAAACTCGAATGGGGCTGCAGGTGTGGCTCTTTCAGGAGGTAGGATAGCCATTACTTGTTTGCAACTTCTTGCTCTTGACTTTTTGCAGAAAAGGCAGTTCTCCACTACTTTTTTGGCAATTTTCCTCCCTTGGATGACCCAAGCTTTCCTCCTCATTTTCAGCAGGGTTGCAGCCACACTTTCATGGCCCTCATCGTGTGCCTCCCGTGCCAATAAAGTAGAGACCCATGCATTGAACGGTAGAAGGGGAACTGCAGCGCTATCCTCCCTGAAGCCATGGATTCTCCCACCGCAAACTAGTAACCCAGATTCTGGCTCTCTGTACACAACCAAGCGGTCCGTAGTGGTAGCTGGGAACGTCACCCCCTCTTGAGCAGCAAGATAGATGTCTCTTATTGCTTCTTGCCGTTCTATGGCGGTGATAACTCCTTTTGTGGGAATCGCCTCCCACTTAGGGTTCTCAATGGACTTTGTTGCAGAAGTAAACTTTTTGGCGGCTCTCCAGATAAAAGCAACAGTCTTGATTAGACACTTTAGGCTACTAAAACGCCTCTCATCCACCAAGTTTAGGACAGCTGCACCAGCAGGAAGTCGTCCCACAATACTTGGAAGACTTCTTTTCGCTTGGGCTCTTGTGAGTGCTGCCACGAATGACTTCTTTTGCATATTGTTAATGCTTTCTCGAGCTGTCACAGACACATCTTTTGACGACATTATTGGCCACTCGCTCTCTGGAAGATGTAGAAACTCTGGCCCTTGCTGCCACTCTGAATGGGCATCAAGTTCCTTTGGTCCAGCTCCTCGAGTGATAATGTCTGCTATATTGAGTGGTCCAGGGATCCACCACCAGTCCTGTAGCCGTGTGCTTTCTTGGATTTCTCCAATTCTATTAGCGAAGAAAGTCTGAAATCCATAGCTTTCACGCTGGATAGCTCCAAGAACAGTCTGACTGTCTAACAAATGGTACCACCTTTTTATCTGGATTTGGGTATGCTGTTCAAAGTATTTTTTCAGGCGGCTTGCAAAAACTGCACCACAAAGTTCTGCTTTGACCGCATCCCCCTTCTGGTCTAGAGGTGTCAGTTTTGCTTTTGACTCCACTAGTCGAATTGTTAACTGTTTGTTGCAGTTCCACCGCAGGTAGAGGACAGCATCATAGGAGCTTTCACTGCCATCTGAAAAAGTGACAGCGACTGGTTCAGTTGTTGCCTTTGGTGGAGTAAGGGCTCTTGGGAACCTTACTTTGCTTAGCTGGACGTACTCCTCAAAAATTCCAATTGCATCCTTGCGGAGCTCATCCGACAGAGGAAGGTCCCATGTGTCCTTGACCATGCTGCACTTTGGTTTTGCTTCTTGGAATGCCCTTCGGACTAAGATAGCCCCTTTTTGCTTTGATGGTGTTGTCAGCCCAACTGGGTCGTACAAACCAGCAACTTGACTCAACAGTTCACGTCTTGTCAGTGGGTCTGGTGTCTGTGCTCGTACTTCTTCTAACAGCAAGTCTTGCCCAAGTCTCATCTTTTTCTTTCGCCTGGAGAAGTTGACCCTCACCATGACATGCAACATGTCTTCATCCACCATGTAGCCGAGACCGAGCGCCTTGTTGTCTTCCTCCTTAAGCTGGTTCGGCAGGACAACAATATTTGGTGACGCCTTTTCTCTTTCTCCTTTACCTTGACCTGAAAGGACCCAAGGCTTCAGTGCAAACCCTCCTGCTTTCAGAATAAGCTCCACATTTTTTGTGATGACTTGGAGTCTTTCATGGCAGTTGTGGGATGTCAAGATGTCATCAACGTAGCTGTGCTCATGTAATACTTTGCATTCATCTGGGAGGTGGCTGAATTGAGGCAGGTTCGCTGTCTCCCTCATAGCAAGTTGCGCTATGCAACCTGCCGGCTTGTCCCCGATATTCACTCTGGTTACGGCATACTGTTCTAGCTCATCACCCTCTGAATCACGCCACAAGAACCGGTGTAGATGGACTTCCCTCTCCTCGAACCACACAGAATTGTACATTTTTCTGACGTCTCCTAGAGCGGCGAAGGAGCCTTGGCGGAACTTGAGGAGGACGGCTCGGATCGGGTTGAGAACGTCAGGGCCTTTCATTAGAAAGTCATTGAGACTTTGGCCTTTGTACTTCTGACTGCTGTTCCAGACAAGCCTTACCGGAGTTGTAACAGAGTGGGGGTTGGGTGCGATAAGATGACTATATACCAGACAGGTCCATTCCAGTTGGTTAGATCCTCTTTGGTCAGCCTTTTTGCAGCCCGGCGGTCAACCATTTCGTGGACTTGAGCTCCATAGGCTTTTTTCCAATGCGGTTCTTTGGCGAGCTGTCTCTCTGTTCTGAGGAAGGTTGCCTCCACTGCTTTTCTGTTGTTTGGCAATGTAGATGGGTCCATGAGCCACGGATATCTTGCATGCCAGTGTGGACTATCACTGTGGTCATCAGCACCAACATAAGTCAGGCCGCCCTTTACAACTTCCAGCTCCCTTTCTTCAGCCAGAGTCATTTCTTTGCCACCAGGTTGACAACTGCCGCAGCGACATCCTCCACATTTTGGGGTGCAGGGGGCGCCAATGCTATCCCATCTCCACCATTCAACAAAATCCTGAGTGGTAATAGCAGAACAAGAAGACTTGATGGTAGGTTTGTCGCAAATATGTTCCTCATACATCAATGCTGCTGCTCTCATTGACCTGGCGAAGTGCGCTCTGGACTGGCGTGCTGTAATTGTAGCCTCTTCAAACAGACCGGGGTGTGTCCCTGCAATTGTCTTTCCCAATGGCCCATCCCATAGTACAAGGTCCCCAACGGTGCGTATTTTCTGTGGGACCAGTCGCCCTTCCTTATGGCTTATCAAAAGCTGTATCTGTCTTGGTCTCACAAGTTCATTTTGGGGGACATCTGGAAAGAACTTTTGGAGTCTTTTGGCTGTCACATGTTTGTGGATCTCTGCAATGCTGTCCAAACCATAGCAGAGGAGTTGGTGGGATCTGAGGTTGCCTTGCTCTGTGCGGACCCGGATCTTTAGGAGGTACCGTTTTGTGGTAACTTGAACTTTCATTCCTCCCACACCATGGACAACAAGGGTTATGGCTTCACTTCTAAGGTTCAAACGATCAGCTGCATCATGAGTTATGTAATTTGTATCTGATGCCAGGTCGATCAAAGTCCCAACTTTTTGTCCTGCATTGGCCGTGACCTCTAAGAGCATCATGATGACTGGCCACTCCACGATTCCATTCTCTGCTAGAAGACTGGGTTGGTTGGACACAAGAGAGGTTCTGGCTATAGTGTTGCAAAAGGCATTGCGACACTTCTCTGCAAGTTCAGGTGAGAGACTTTTAATGAACTCTTCTTGGGCTTGGGTGTAACGCTCTCTTGTGTCACCTCCCACTTCGCTGTTGTTGGACCTCTGGACGACATTCGCTTTGGCCGTATCAGCTCTCGGGCAAAGATAATAGTGGTGTTCTGCAGCACGCTGTTCTCTGCAGTCAGGCCTCTTGCACACAAACTGATTTACAACAGTCACCTTCATCGTGAACCTCCAAGCATTTTTTGCAGGCTCCCAGCTTCCTGACAGCATCTCTTTTCTCCACAGCTTAAGCGCGCGAAACTTTCGGCAGAAGTATAGCCTTTTCTTATGCTTGCCGTCTCCGCAGACCACACATCCTTGAGCCTGGTTGCTCAGTTGGGTGGAAGTTCTGGTTCGAGCCTGCCGAGGTTCAGGTTTTGGTTTTGGTTCCTCCTCTCTCAGTTGGTCCAGCTTCTCATAGATGGCTTCTTGACCTTGAAGAAACTTGAGGAGGTAGTCAAATCGCTTGTCTTCTTCAGCTTCATCACCTTTGCAGGCTACATGAAGAAGCCATTCCTTCTTCAGGCCATCAGGAAGTTTACTTTCTATTGTTCTTGTTACAAGAGGGTTCTTTATAGCACCAGTCTTGCCAAGCTCATTCAGATCGACCAGGGCTTTTTCTACAGATTGGATGAGCTCAACAATCCTCCTGGGCTGGTT